>NC_067475.1:11789328-12079328 GCF_947179515.1 Apodemus sylvaticus
GAATTTGTAACCGTCTCTCTCCTTTGTCTTGTGTATAATACTGTAGAAAAGTTTAGCTTTTGCTTATGTTTATATGATATCTATTGTAGCTTGAGATGTTACTTTTATGAGTTGTGTGTTAAAGCTTACTGCATTTTTAGTGGGCAATTGCCTTTGCAGAAAGTCACATTTGCTAAAATATAAAGGTTGGTTGTGGATGTAGGGAATAAAGAAATGATCATTTTCAACTAATAGTTGTGTACCAACTATGACTTCATAGTTATTTGGAATACTATTAGTGATGCAACTTCGTGAAATTTTTAGAATTTCAGCAGTTTCCCAATATAACTGGGACAGATTCTGTGTCTCTTGTGGGCAACTGCCAGTAGTGCCAGGCTGTGTTGGAAGCTACTTTTCCAGTAGCCATTCCCATCACGCATAGGGTGCAATTCCTAGGGTCTTCTCCCAACCCCTTTACTTTTGAGGCTCTGGTTACTCTTTTTGATGGCATTTGCATTTTCCAACGCCTATGCCTGACAAAGGAGTAGGATTGCCATGGTAAAGTCCTTCATTTGGAAGGAGTGGACCTTTGTCCCCAACACTGTGAGTGGTACTTGGGGAGGGATCTGCTTGTACAGAGACAGACCCCTCTGTCTGTTGTCTGTATAATAGTGTTGGGGCTTTCTCACCAGCATGGTGAGTGTTCAGATTGATTTTTCTCAAGCCTGCCCACTGAGGGGGTAGGTAGCACAGGTAGACTCCGATCGTCACATGTTCACGACAGGACCGAGAGTTTGTGCATCTGCAGGGTGGGCAGGATGCTGCGGTGGCCAGCCTATGTGAAGCTGGCCTGGGAGGCTCCTTAGCCATGCTTAATCGGTTAACCTTTACCACGCGGAGGTTGTGTAGTGACAGAGACTATTGACTCTTACAGCCTAAACTATTAACTCTGGTCCATGACGGATGATGGTATCTGATCCTTGCTACAGAGTCCCTGCCCATACCTTGGTGGCTTTACTCTTTCCAAATAGGCCGAAACGTCCCGTAACTTTGGATGCAGGAGATCTAGACATGGCTCCCTTCCTCACACTTCCTCAGCTTCTTGGTCTTTGGGAATGGGGGGGCGGGTCTCACTGTGTAGTCCAGGCTGGCCGTGTGTGTGTGTGTGTGTGTGTGTGTGTGTGTGGTCTTCCTGCTGAGACTAAAAGACACCCACTGTGCACCCATCCTACCCCCAAGCCAGACTCTCACTCTCTAATCCAGGCTGGCCATCCTCTCCAGCATCCCACAGGTTGGGATCGCAGGTATCAAACCCGAACACTCTTTTCTTGTATGTCATGAGGTAACAATAAGCAGTCCCCCCTTCAAAGTTCTCTAAATTAAAGTGTTTGAAAAGTCATTACAATGTATACACTATTAATTAATTAATTGCTCACCAAATGAGGAGGTCTCTCGTAAGGTTATTTAAACATTGAGTGAGTTTTTTGTGAGTTTTTTTTTTTTAATAACCCTCTTGTGCTTTTAGTAAGATACCTCTGCTTTATTGTTTCCTGTATGCCATTTGACATTTTACCAGGGGTTCTGAAATTACATTTAATTTTGAAAATCACTTTTTCAAAACCTCAGGCCTCTTCCAACTGTTTGAGTGGGGTAGCTCTAACCAAACTTAATGTTTAAGCTTTTCAACAAAAAGTCTTAAAAATGTGTTATCTAACAACTGTTCACAATGACACAGTTGGTGTTTAGTTCTGAAGATAGGTGTTGACAGGGTCCTTCCTGACATTGCCTTAAACTTTTACAATAGGATCACAGTCTTTAGCCAAGGCTGTCCTAGGCTTCATTGTTCTTTGGAATTAATTCTGGTTTTGGAAGACAACACTCCTTTCTTCTCATTTATTTGGACTCAAACGGAATCTTGTAGCACTGGTGATGAATTTAATTGTTTAGAAACATTTCATATTATCCCTTTCTCTAGAAATAAAAAAAAAAAACATAAATTTGAGTTTTCCTTGTAGACATGGATAAATACACATGAGGCGGGGACTTGGAGAGCTAAGGGGACCTTACCCCGCAGGCTTGCTTGGTCCTGAAGTCCCTCCTGTCAAGCTGATTTTGACTGTCTAGTTTTCTGGAAAGGTGGAGTATAGAATACATGTCAGGTTACTTACCGTGTCGCAGCTGCGATATAATAGGGATTTAGTCACATTGCAGAAGCTCTTGAATGTTTTCCTTGATATTATTCAGGGTGAAATCGACACCCAAAGTCTGCAAGTGGGAAAATAAAAAAAATGCTCAGTGGTTGACCCTCTCCTGCTCTCCTCCTATACAGCTGTTGAAGTGGAGACCCAGATGTTTGTCAAGGGTCCCAGTTCCCAGGAGGCAGGTGCTCTCAATCTCAGGCTCAAATGACGCATTAAGGTGGCATCAGGTGATCTTAGTGTACACCTTGAAGAGATGCCCATGCAGAAAGTCTGTTGCCTCCTTCCCACTTGGGTATGAAATATATTTGTTACTATGAAGTCTTAAGAATTTAGCAATTACTTGTTTTATATATTTTCTATTTGACATTTTCTGGCATGGTTTAATTCTCCATAGAGTTTTAATTTAATCAGAATCTGGGTATTTTTCAAGCAGTTCTCTTAGAACATGCCAGACTAACTAGTATGTGAAATAAACAAAAGGAAAACATTGATTTCAATTTCATTCAAGGTCAGGAAGGCCTCCGAGTTCCTCATTTGCCAATAGAAATACCTCATTTAGCAGGTAGAAGGCTAAAATGACCCACTTCAGTGTAAGAGAAGCACAGGCGCACAGGGTGCCCTCTGAAACGGCGGTCTCCCAGGGAGGGCTGGCCTGCTTACTAGTTTATTGCAAACCTGCAGTGGTGGATACCAATCTTTGTCTTTTTCAGCTTGAAGTTTTATTTTCTCTTTAGTTTGTTTGCTCGTGGGCCCCTTGTTGTTTGAGACTGGGTAGCCCAAGCTGTCTTTGAATATCAAGTAGTCTTCTCGTGTCAGCCTGAAAACTGGAGTTACCTGCAGGAAGGAGCATGCTAGGCTCCATAGATATTCTTTATATTTTCCGAGATCATTTGGGTGCTTCTTTCAGAAACTTCGGATGGTGACGGAGTGTTGTAACCTACAGCAGGCCTGGATGTTGGAATTTCACTTATAGTTGTAGAATCAGGCCAAGAGGGAATTTGACTACTGACTTCTATGATAATTAAGGCGCATTGCTAATTATGCGGGAGAAAATGTTTATGTTTGTCTTTCTGACTTAGAAGCCACTTCCCAGGTAGTTTGATTCATTGAGATTTATCAGTCTGGAATAATTTAATTTACAACATGTAATTGTTAGGTCTTTAAATAGCAATATAAATGGGTAAAATTAAGGTAGCTCAACTGGAAATACTAAAAATTAAGTTAATACATAGTTATCATTACCTAAGGGATGTTAGCTTTGCTCATGTAAACATTTTGAAAATCAACTCATTATTCTTCTGGGTTTCCAGCACTTTTATCATCACAGAGTGGCATTGTTTACATTTTTCATTCAAAAGTAAATTATTTTAGGACAAGAGCAGTACGTTTATCTGCTCCACTTCCTTAGTGGACCTTGTGACTTTAGACTAGGGCTGTATTTCCCAGCCCGCTGGCTCCTGCCCCGGAACAGCCTGTACGTAAAGTAAGTTTCTCACTTTAAACTAGGTAGTTTGTCGAGTTTGACTTAATTCTCATTTGTTTACGTATTTATTTTGCTAGGCCGTTATGGTTGCTTATTCAGGTAACTTGTTTTTGACCTGGAGGGCGACCTCCCATTGGATGATATGTGCTTTTTCTTACTGTCCAGTTCGTGGCCATTAGAAGTTGCTCGGTGAGAACCTGCTTATGGTTGGTGTACGGTGGTCACGGTCCAGCTTCCCTCTCAACCTTGGTGGGCGTGTTAGCTCTTCTCGAAGGAGCTGAGTGAATTCAGGAAAATTGTGAAGGAGGCTGGGATTGGACCCTCCTAGCAGCAGCAAGCTTGTATTCTTAAAGGATTACTGATTGGGCCTCTCTCCATCTTTACTTGGCATCCTAGTCTTAACGCCCATACTTGGGTTATTCAGCTAACAAACAACAACAACAACAACAACAAAGAACTGCCCAAGCACTGGATGTGTATGCTGTGGATGCAGTTAATCCCAGAACTCTGCAGGGAGAGCATGGGGATTGTGGAGCAGGCTGGTTAACCGGACCAGCCAGGAATTAGTGAGCTGGCAACCAGTGAAAAGCTCAGAGGCTCAGTGAGGGACCTTGCCTCTGTAAGTAAAGGGAGGAGGGGGAAGATGCTAAACATACACCTCGGGCCAGAGTACACACGTGTGGGTGTGTGGGAGCACATATGTGGGAACAGGGACGCAAGGAAGTTATAGATACAAAGATAGCTTTTCTGGATCAGATCACTCCTGCGATCCCAGACTTTGGGAGTTGGAGGGAGGGAGGTAAGGACTTTAAGGCTGCCCTGAGCTACTCAGTGAGTCTGACCTATTTGAGCCCGTTTCAGAAATCCTAAATCAGTCATTCACTCAACCAGAATAGCTTTTCCTTTCCCCACATAGGAAAACAGCAGTAACAGCAAGAACTCTGTCAGTATCCTCCGAGTGCTTTCTAACAAGAAGCACAAAATGCACTGTTCAGTATATATATATAATATATTTTTCAAGTAGAAGTTTGAGGAGTGCCTGTCAGCTTTCCAAGGGTACACCGAGCAGTAATTTCGCCAGCTCTGTGGCAGTGGCGCCCCACCCCCCCACTTCCGCCCCTCCTTCACTCCAGTTGGAACTTAAGTTGCAAGTTTTCTGTGCTGTCATAAGATGTCCCCCATACTGGTTTGAAAATGACAGCTATTTGTTTTTGTCATTTCAACTGGATGGGTTTTAATGAGGAGGATGGCAGCCTGCCCCGACTGTGCCCGGTGTCCTCAGCTTCAGCCTCTACTGCAGGCTCAGCAAGACTCCTAGATCATAGCGGAAAGCAGCCGCCCGTGGGAGAATTCCCGAACTCTTTCTGCTCCTCTGAGCTCCAGGGGAGGATTTATTCCTTCGCAACGAGGAGGTTTCATAAAGGGTAAGCCCAATGACTCTTAGGGTCACCTTAGCAGAAAGTGGTCAGAGAGCACCCTGGGTATTGGTACCCTTGTCTGCCAGGGTTAGACACAGGGAGCTAGCGAGGAGAGGAGAGGGTGGGACTACTGGTTGGCCACGTGGTTTTAAGGTTTCAGCTTTGCCACCTCCGCCCCCCCCCCCGCCTCCCCCCCTCCCCGTGAGGTCCTTAGGAAGGGAAGAAAATAAGCTCAGAGTCCAAAGAAGCATCGGGTGTTGCGAAGGGTTCCGATGAGTGAGCTTGAAGGATCACCCTGGCATTCTTAGGTCCAGCCTGCCTGTGATGGATGGAACAAAAAGTACTCAGGAAACTGAAAAGCCTGACTGAGCATTAGTGGAGTTGATAGGGATCTGTAACTCAGTGGGCTCAAGGGGTGTGGGGAGGCCGGTCTCTTCCTCCTACGAATTTAGGTAAAATATGAAAAGCTGCTTTTTTTCCTGCCCCCACCTCCCACCTTTTTTTTTTTTTTTTTTTTTTTTTTTTTTTTTTTTTTGTGCTGGGAAGCCTGTTAACGATTAAAATTTTATAGTGGAAATGAGATCAGAAAGAATGCTTTTGTGAAGCCACCCTTGGTTTTCATTTAGAGTCGACACACATTAGTGTGTCGGCTTTAGGCTTGTCCAGAGCTTGCTTGCTTTGTTTTCTGTGTATGCATGTAGCACGAGTGTGTGTGCAGTGTCAAGGAGTCTCAACTCTGGTCATTCCCAGGCTTAGCGGGTCATTTCCCCTCCTGGCTTTCTGCAGGCAGTGTTCTCAGCAGTTAAACGATTCTTCGTTGTAGTAACCTTGCTTTTGGGAGAGAACTCTGCTTCATTCATCAGCTTTAGCTAATTTTTGCTAAGTTTTCTTTCTCTTTAATTGTCATGGATGTCAAGTTCTGTTGGCACGGTGATGATGCTTATCGGAGACTCAGCCTTCTATCTTCTGTCCTTTTATTTTTTTTAATATTTTTATTTTCTATATTCTTTGTTTACATTCCAAATGATTTCCCCTTTCCCGGATCCCCCCTCCTCATATGTCCCATAAACCTTCTTCTCTCCATCCCTTCTCCAATCACCTCCCTCCTTTTTCTCTGTCCTTTTAAATGTGAGTTCCGGCCCACCCCCGCATAATGTGGCTGAGAACTGGTCAGTGGGGTTTCCCTTTCAGGTCCTCTCTCTTGACAGTTTAAGGCACAGGGATGTTTATTGCAGCTGTTAAACAAAAAAGCAGGTTGCCGACCACAGCCGAGTCTGAACCGTCCAGGGCTGTTGGGATGTGCGGTGCTGAGCAGTATTCCTGGAAGTCCCTTCCCAGCTGGGAGAGGCTTCCTAGTAAGGGAGACGTTAATTGACTTTTTACATGGCTCAGTAATAGGATGTGTAGATCTGAAGAGGTCACAGCTGAGGCAGGGGAGACAATGGCTTGCGGTTCACAGAAGCAAGTTAGGATGAAATAGCTGGGATCTTCGTATTTGGAGAATGACACAGAACTTGTCCATCTGCAGTTGGCGTGTGCTGAAGATTCTAATTACAGCCAGGTCGAGGAGCCCCGGGTTTATTAGGATATATGATACAGAGTATAAATTGTTACACAGTGTCACTCTGTCCATTCTTTACCCTTGCGGTGCTAAGCTTTCTGATGTGTTTGGGAAAAGATTTTCTGAAAATCTAACACAAATAAGCAGTCAATCTGAGGTATTTTTCAAAGTAATCTTTTGATTGTTGGAAGGATATTCAGTACCCTGTTTCTGCTTCTCTTCCTATGTTTTATTTTGCTTTGTGAGAACTACCTGGCCTCCATTTTTTAAGGTTGCAGCCTTTTAAATATCTATCATCTATCTATCTACCTGTCTCTCTGTCTATTATCTATCATCTATAATCTATCTATCTATCTATCTATCTATCTATCTATCTATCTATCATCTATCTATCTATCTACCTGTCTCTCTGTCAGTCTATTATCTATCATCTATCTATCTATCTATCTATCTACCTACCTACCTACCTACCTGTCTGTCTGTCTACATACCTACTTACCTATTATGCCCAGGAGACCGTTAAATGGTAATCCACCTGCCTCAGTCTCCAGTATGTTCAGATTGTAAGCCCTCAGCAGCATGCTAGGACGTGTGTCAGTGCTTTGAGTTGGTGTTTGCAGGTAGTTTGAAGGGTTGCTCTGGAAGCCCCATGGATGCCTGTGAGTTTCCTTAGGCTCCAGTTCACTTCAGAAACAAAGCTTTTTGGATTCCTGTCACCATATTTATTTATTCATTCTATTCTTAGCTGATTGTGGTGTGTAAGTATTTCAGTGTTCATTAACATTTGTTCAGTGAAGGGTTGTTTTTAATTTGGATCACAGCAGTAAAATCTGACTTAGTTTTCAGAAATTGCACTCAAAGTATGAACTTCTGGAAATAATTTTATTTGATGTGAAAGTGATTCCTTATAGGTTGTAGAATGAGGAAAATAAATTTGATATTCTTTTCCTTGCTGCACAGGCAGATGAACTCTATCTTATTTGCATAAAATAATCCACAGTTTTATACATTCCAGAATCTTCTATTTACCAGAAACAGCCAATTATACTGGGTCTCCCAGTCAAGTGGACTGTGCATTGTAAAGTGCATTTCACATTCTCAAGCCTTAAGAGTACATGGGATCCCATTGCGCAAAATCTGCTTCTGAAGTCAGTGTGCTGGCCAAAGACCACAATAGAGGTCTTGGTTGTGTGGTTTCTCCTGCCTTTCCCTCTCACAGGCTGTCCTATCTTGGCAGCTGTTTCCTACAAGGCAGACATCAGCTCTTGATTTCTTCCTTCCTTTTCTCCCCACAAACAAGGACTCTTTCAAATAGTGGGTGACCAAAGACAGACGGATCTTGGATCGCTGTAAGAAACTGGAAACAAGTTTCAGAGTGGTGCAAGTGGGCATGCTGCCTGTGTGGAGAGCTCGCTGAGAGAAAAGAACCCATTGGAAGGAAAACTTGGACAGACAAAATTCCTTACTTGAGCACGGGGCCATCCAAAGGCTGGCTCAGTTTTAGTTGTAGCAATGAATGCATATCATTCACATATTGAATCCCTTTCTGTGCTGTTTGGTCAGGTGACTGAGGAGATTGAAGCGTGTGAGAAAATGTTCAGTGATGAGGAGTTGGGTGTCAGAGCCCTAGCCTTTTGATCTGTCTAATGCAGAATAACTTTCAGTCTTGAGACAAGAACTTTGCCACAGGAAGGTAAACTGCAAGTCTACTTCAGGTTATCTTTTAACGAACCCTGGGGAAGGGTATCGGGCGAGCTGGCTGGTTCTGCCTATGGAGGAGTGTCTTGCCTTCTTTAAGTCTTGATGTCTTTCTTTTTTTCTGGGTCATTTGAATTCAGAGGAGGAAGAAACACCTCACCTCTTAGTTTTTGTTTTCTTTCCTTTGATAGCCGAGCGAAGTGTATGCTGGTGTTCTTAGAGCTGTCTCCTCCCCAGGGGTCCCCCTAGTCATGGCCATACCTAAAAACCCTTTCAGAGCTAAAATACCGGGCTGATGTGTACATATGCATATACAAGGGTGTAGACAGACATAGTTCTATCCCTTAACCTGTAGGCATGATAAAACCAATTCCTTATAATAGAAGTGTCTCCATCGCCTTTCATCTGAGACCGCTGTGGATTTTTATATGCAAATGCTAGAGAGTAGATTCAGAGTAATTTGTTTCTTACATCCTTTTTGGTATATTTGTTGCTGACAGCTGTGATAATCCCTTTGTAGTTTGATGAATGTTATATTTCAAACCATTTAGATTTTGACCGCTTTTCCATTGAAGTTGCATCACGACAGAATAGAGGGAGCTGCTAATAGAACATGGTACATGGGGCTTCTAACAAATATCAGGAATTCGGGTGATGTGACAGAATACTTGATGAGCAGGGGAATGGTGGGTGGCTGTTATTTTTCATATGTTAGCGATGATAGGATGTAAATCAGTAAGACTTTGTTTTGAGTCATATGTACAATCGGAGAGAGGCAAGGAATAGAAGTGACATTACTTCCCACTGTTTAAAACTCTTCAGTTAAGGCTGGGGTTGGTAGCTCAGTAGTAGAGTTCTTGTTTCGCAGATATTAGCCTTGGGTTCTCCCAGTCCTGCCCACAGCAAACATAACCAGTTTCACAGTTGCAGCTTGTGAGGGGTTCCTTTTTTTTTAAAGATATATTCTTTATTTACATTTCAAATATTGTCCTCTTTCCTGGTTTCCCCTCCAAAAATCCCCCAACCCCTCCCCTCCCCTCTCCCCCTCCTAACCTACCCACCCACTCCTACTTCCCCATCCTGGCATTCCCCTACACTGGGGCATCTAGCCTTCTCAGGACCAAGGGCCTCTTCTCCCTTTGAGTCCAACAAGGTCATCCTCTGCTGTATATGCATCTGGAGTCATGGTTCCCTCCATGTGAACTCTTTGGGTGGTGGTTTAGTCCCTGGGAGCTTTGGGGGTACTGGGTGGTTCATATTGTTGTTCCTTCTATGGAGCTGCAAACCCCTTCAGCTCCTCGGGTCCTTTCTCTAGCTCTCTAGCTTGTGAGGGGTTCTTTAACAGTGGTTTCCTTACTGTGGGTGGGTGGACCAGAAGGTTCAGATGTATTTGGGAGCTGTCTTCATTTCGTGTGCATGGTGAGGCTCTGTGGCTCTTTACACTACCCTACCAGAAGTAGACCATTTGTCTGGAAGGCTCCCAGTGGGCTGTCCCTGTGATCCTAGGAGCTCAGGTTGAGACAGGAAGATCCTCAGTTTCAGAATAACCTAGAATTAGATGCTGTCTTAAAAAGAAAAGAAAAGAAACCCCCAATGCCCTTGAAGATACAGTGTTCACAGTCTTTGGGTATATATTCAGGCCCAGTAGACTTGGTGATGCCACTTTCATCTTAACTCCCATCTTATTCAGAGGAAAGCAGTGCTAGGAAACCTAGGGCTTTAAAGGATGTTGTCTTGAGATAGTAACTAACTACTCCTTCTGTGACTAGTTAGCAGGGAAGTACTGCTTGGGATGGTATTTTGATTGTCTGTGTAGTAAATGAACATAACTTGCATGTTATTAACCATTTACCTTTGTCTAGAAAAAATGACCTCATCAGCTCTGTAATCCATTACACAAAATACTAAATTATACTGCTGTTACTGTGATCAACAAATGCTCGAGTATTTATACATTTATCTAGAGATTTTTTTCTATATTCTAAAGCTAGTTTTTTGCTCAAAGGTTAATGTCATAGAGAGACAGATGTATTGTCTCTCAAGCCATTTTCTGAGCTTCCGTGCTTTCCTGAGGTATTATCATTACTAGAAAGAACACACACACACACACATACACACGCACGCACACATACATACATACATACACACACATACATATGTTTGCCTACACATTTGGGGAGCTTTTTTTCAGCATGTCTCAGATATTGTGTATGTAGCAGCAGTTACCTTTGTGGATATGCAATCAGCATGTATTTCATAGTTAAGAAATGGAGAGAAGGGAGTTTTGCTACTTATGCATTTGCTGTGATGACATACCAGGGTCTTAAAGTAAGTGATTGATTTGTTTGCTTTTTTTCAGATATGAGGATCAATGATGCAGACTGCTGGGTTCGATGAAGCTGGGCATTTATAACTGATTCATTAAGGAATACAAAGAAAATATTTAAAGGGATCAATAATGGTGTCTTCTGGCTGCAGAATGCGAAGTCTGTGGTTTATCATTATAATCAGTTTCTCACCGAATACAGAAGGTAAGACATGTTCATTTTTTCTAAAACCCAGGAGAACCTGAAGGATCCCATTTGCTTTGCTATTTGTTAAAGTGGCTACATTCTTATTTTGTTATTTTAAAAGTGGGTATTGAATTTTTTTTCTTTGTGATTAAATTACATTCATTACACTGTTTTCTGGTATAAAAAATGATAGCTAGATACCTTATTTTGTATTTTATATCAGATTATAAATTTATAAAATAATTCTCAACATGTGCCAGTTGCCTTTATTCTAGAAAATTTGAATTCTTTTGTCCTGAATCCTTTCACTAGCCTTTTCTTTTAAACTCTGTTTTTGAAGTCCTAGTACTCAATTCTGCCTGAGTCATATTAGTGCAACATCTGAAATAAAATTCCTCATTTATGAATACACAGCTCACTCTTTGCAGTGCAAAATTTTTAGAAGAATAACAACTTTCCCTGTACTTAAGAAAGACAAAATTTCTACCACTGAATTATAATTCCATTCTTTATAAAATGTGTAAATTATAAATTGTGACTATAGCTTTTATTAAAGACCTAATTTTCAAAGAAAATTAGGATTTTTTCATGGATTTTTAAAAAATTCTAAATAGTGAGAACTATCATTTATTAGTTTCTAAATGCATCTTTTGATACCCATTATTTATAGACCTCATTATTATTCACTTAATAAAAAAAACCAAAAATCCTCACAAAGGTGCTCTTTAGACAAAGCTGGAAGATACAACCTAGTAAAATCCAGCTACGAGATCATGGCAGTATTTGTATTCAGCATGAAACAGAGTAACTTTAAAGCATCTTTTGGTAATATCTATGTATACAGTGGAGTTTTTTTTTTTTTTGAATTTCAATATAATAAAGCACTGGACTTATTATGTATACTTTTTAGTATTCTAGTTTTTGACATATTAATAGCCTGATAGGGAAAAGTTACATTATCAACTCTAGAAAAGCCATTGTTCATTGTGTTTGTAAAGAATTTCCAACCAGCTCAACATTTTCATTTTTTCAAAAGGAATTGTGCAGATTACTTGGTTTAAAGTTGTGTTTTCTGCCTGCTCTCCCTGGTCCCTGCATTGGATATACTACCAAAACTTAATAATGTAATTTAAACGATTAACATACTTAGAAATAGTTGAAAATAGTTCCATATCCAGAACACACACACACACACACACACACACACACACATTCACTTGAAAGTTACAGGCAGGCTAGTATTTAATTCAGAGATGACACAGTTCTTTGCTTTAGAGGTGAAGATAGGCAATCTGAAAGTGTATTATGTTAGAATAACTAGTACTATAATGATAAACAGGCCGAAACTGAGTTTAATAATAGGAATCTCAGGCTTGGATTGCTGTGAAAATCATATGTATGGTCTATAATTTTGCATCTGTTTTTTTGGGAAAAACACTGTCTGAATCCCTGCTGTTAGATTTGAGTGTTTCTTATACATTGAAAAAGATTCCAGGTGTGGACCAACGGCTCATTAGTCCAATAATGAAAAATTTTCCAATCAAGATGGAGAGCCCTCTGCCAGCACAGTCGCTTCGCTCTGTAGGGGGCGGTGTGCAGAGGATTTTTCATGACACGCTGTCGTTTTATTTGGAGCGTCACCTCTCAGGTCAGGATTCATATCCGCTCTTAAGAGAAATTTCATTTTTGCCTCATCAGGCCAGGGGTGCGTTGCTTTTGAAGGAATTCCCTCCTACTGGCACGAAAAGAGCCTGGGAGGGACTCACACTGCTGGCTTTAAGAGTAGCCGCAGTGAGCACACACCGCTAGAGCATGTAGGCGGCGGCTCACGAGTTTGTCTTAGAAGAGTTGCATACACACTGGCCGCCTTTATTACCAGAAATCAGATAATGACCTGAGGATGCCCGTTGAGAAACTAATCAAAGTTAGGTGTTCAGGCGATGGGACAGAAGTAGAACTCCAACTCTCAGCCATTAAGCTTCTTCATGGTTTTTCTTTTTCTTCCTTTTGTGTGTGTGTGTGTGTGTGTGTGTGTGTGTGTTCTTGGGATTAAGAGATGCACACGGCGGGCCTCTAACTCAGGAGCTCATGTTCCTCTGCTGAGGACGGGGACTGGAATCCATTGGGGTTCAATAGGCCATTGCAGTGAGACACCCTGAGATGTACCATGGACTGAACCTGCCTGCCAAGCCATTCCTGGCATTATTTAACCTGTTTTTATAGTTCTTCACCCTTTCTGTAGAATCCAAATAATAAGAATTTTCATAGCATTAAAGATGAAAAATGGTGATGGTCCCAACCAAGCTGTGCCTCGCCCAAGTTCATGGCCTTATCTACATCTCCAGGGCTTTTATTTTCTCCTGTGGACATGCTTTGTCCTTGGAAGAAATGTGGAGGCGCTCTGTAGTTTTGAATTTGGACTGCATAAGTACCCACAAGAGGTGTACCTCCAGATATGTGAGGGGTCTATCAGTACCTAAACAATTCTTGGCTCTATGACATATTACTTGGGCAAATTCTTGTACTTTTTGTTGTTTGTATTATTTTCCCAGTGCTGGGCTGGACTTGAGGTCCTTGTGCTTACCCGGGGTTACTGTGCCACTCAACTCTGCCCTCACTGCTTCCTGTGTGTACCCAAAAAGCAAATTCGATACCCATTTGAAATGTTTTAAGATAATAAAGCTAATTATTTGAAAAGTTAGCTGTGTGTATTGTTTGTCAGCCAGTTTATCTTGTGATTTTTTTTTTCCCAAAATAGCAACAATGCTCTCTTAAGTCTCCTATACAATACTTTGAAGATTGTAGGATCTCTTTGTAAACAGTGACTGTATCATGAAGCTCATACTTTGAAACGTTTTCTAAGTCTTCCATTTAATTGATTCATAGTTCTGTGGAGCTTACCTTGTCTTTTACTGGTTAGTTCTGTTGAGAACCTGGCATGCTTTGATTATTTTGGAGAATTTTTATAAGCATAGTGACCCACTGTGGAATCATGTATCCGTAAGAAGAAAAGTAAATGACTTTTTATGTCCTAGAGAATTAAATTATGCTATATAATGGGGCCCTGACGAGCGTAAGTCAGACACATGAAGGCTCGCTCAAGTGACAGGTTACAAAAAACAGCAGTTCTTCAGCAAAGCCCATGATAGGGTTTTAGGCCGTGTTCTTTATGCCATAAATGTATCATTAGACCTCAGGCCTCTGAAGTCTAGTTAACCAGCTCAGATTACATTGTTGTTTATCACAGCTTCAAAGAAAAAGGCTGCAAGAAAGGCAAATGGCAAATAAAGATTCACCTTTTTGTAAAAATCAAGAAAATCTGAGAATATACTGGTGCATATAGTTGAAAGCCAGTTTCTAAATGGCTGTTCAAACTAATGCTATTTGACTAAACTGGTATTTTTAATATGTAGCTATGGATAGGTATAAATTAGAAAAGTTATTTTGGTACACTAATATTTCAGAATAGTCTTGAGTTTTGTGGGGAAAAATGATTCTTCTCCACTGCTAAACTGAATTGAGAGTAAAACAGTTTAGATCACTAGAATAATTGTTCTTTAATTCACATGATATAGTAAATATGCATTACCATGAGCCTGCATGCACACATGCACATACGTAACATGTCAGCTTCCCAGAATCAGGGAACGTCCCTGCCTGTTGATGTCTGGTTTCCAGTAATCAGCTAGTCTGTATCCATCAGGGAAGAATGTTATTCTTCGGAAATCTCATTGTCATGGAGGCGGGTTAGGAGCTTTTGGATAACTGTGAGAAGTGCCCAGTCCTCACACAGGTTAGGCAGTCATAGTCACCAACTCATGGTCCTATTTTGGATTGTAAGGTTTGGAAATTAATTTTGAAAAAAAAATGTGATTTTGTTTTTCCAAATTTTTTTTTATTTGCTGTGATTCAGAAATCTGTAAAACCATTTGCTTTTTTGGGGTTCATGTTTGCATCTTGAATTTTATTTTATTTATTTATTTTTAATCCTGGTGATCAGGCTCCTTGCGCATAATTGTTTGTTTGTCTTCATCTGTTTTGCCAGTAAACTAAGAGAAGAGGGGGAAAATTGAAGCAGTTACACTAAATTGCCAAAATCCCATTAGCGGCTAGGGGTGAGCGCATTTCCGTGGTGCTCCTAGGCTCAGTCTGGTGTTTTCAGGGAGGCATCTTGTTCTCTTTCTTCCTGGAAATGCCTGCAGGGCTCCTGAGCCAGCCGACTTACAGAAGCCATGTTCGATTTCGCAGCTTAGCGTGCTAGCCTACTTCTGTTCATTTCAGTGTGTTTGATTAGTTGATGTCTAAAACATGAATTTCCAGCAAGGTACATGGGGATTTGGCTGTATGACTCCTATTAAACTTAATGGAAGTCATAACTCCCATTAAATTAATAGGAATTGTGTCTGTGCTCGTTGCATAGCTAATGTAACCCCATTGTTTAAACTCAGAGATTGGGCAAATTAGCATCCATTCAAAACAAAAGCGTTTACCTTTTTCCCCATATTTATATTTTTACTGCAGACTGATGCTATTTTACTTGTTAAGCAAGCAAGCACTTAATTCTGTCTCCTCTTAGGGCACCTTACACTGTCCTTATTGTGCCTTGTGAGTGTGCAGTTTCATTGTGGCAGTGTTTTCCATAGGTGATGATGTATAATGTGATTTAAAAATGTAAATTTAATTCCACTTATAAATTGTACAAGACAGGGTCATATCCGAATATGATGTATAGCACAGTTACTTAGTTTCTAGCTCAAGATATATTGTTTTTCTGAATGTGACCTATAGTTGCATAAATTAAAATATTAGGCACATGCACTTGTGCTTTGAAGAACTTCCTTAATAGTATACTTGGGTCATTTGGGCTTGTTTGTTTTTGAGACAAGGTCTCTCTACATAGATCTGCTTGTCCTGGGACTCACTTAACATAGAACAGGCTGGACTCCACCTCCGAGATCCACCCATCTCTGCTTCCCAAGGGCTAGGATTAAAGGTGTGCACCTCTACTTCTGGCACATCTATTTTGCTTGTAATTAAGTGCATGTGTGTCGGCCTATTCGGCTGCTCTGTGCATGTCAGTGCAGGAAACACTGCTATCTTGAACCGTTGGAGTTCCAGGCTGTTCTGAGCCACCCATGCTGCTGCTGCAGGAAGGAGCAGGGGTACCTCTCCAAAAATCCCCTATGTGGGTCATTGTATCTATTAGTTCTCACAGCTAGTGTAGACTGTTTCCTAACTGGAGACTAAAATCACAAACATGATTTTTTTTTTTTTACCTTTAATTCTGACTTTCTGTTGTATTCCACTTTTACTTCTCTGATGTGGCAAAAATATTGTTCAGGTCATCTTTGCTTTCACTGATGAGTCCTTCCATGACTTTTGAAAACATATGGTAAATCAGTATGTCCATCACAACAGCTACCCCCCTAACTCACTAACATTATGCATGTCCTTGGCGATGTGTACTTTCCAAGTTTTAATTTTCTGCTGGAAAAGACTGTACCAAATATTTATAGATGTTATGATTTTTTTCAAAGTAAAGTACATTTTAGAAATACTGATTTTTTTACATGCAAATTAGGCATTTATCACCTTTATTGTTACATTGGCAATAATCAATAATATATCCAGGGTACCTTATGAGACGCACGAGCATTGGAGCACCATCCTTTTGGAGGCCTTCCATTCTGTTCATTATTTGCTATTCACTTGCTTCAGCTCTGCGGAGCCAGTTTCCTTATTTTTAAATTAACGTTCATTTTTGCTTTAAAATCTACCGAAGAGTTGGGTCGCAAAATCTTGAGAAAAAGATACTAGGAGTGATAGAACATAACTATTAATGAGTCCCCGGTATGCCTTGCAAACCCGATTTATCTTCCGTGTTACTAAGGGAGTGTCTCCCTGGAACATATGCTCGCTACCCTGTGGCATTCTCATTTCTCTTCACCTCCTCTGCGTGACAGAGAATGACATATGACAGCCATACAGGCTACATGTATTAGACATCAGTGTGGATTAGTGAATATCTCCTGACATCTTTCAACCCTGCCTCTGAACTCCTTTTGTCAACTTGACTGAAGTGATTCCAAGAGAATACTAGTCCCGGCCTTGGGATCTCGTGGCTAAAATGCAAAGCTGAGAACGGAATTCCCTATCTTCGCTCCAGGAAGCACAAACAACATTTATAATCCCCTCTTATCTGCGTGGGGCTCTCCTGACTCTGACTTTCATGTCCGCCATGATTCTTGCTTTGAGAGCTTATCTTTCTTAAAAGCATCTCCCCGCTTTTATTCTGAGTAAACACAACACATCTTTGTGAGAAAAGATAATTAAAAAGAATCACGATAACAATGTAACATTGTTTACACTTAGAACCTTTTATAGTATTTTCCTTAGACACATCTTATTTTTATTTTCTACAATGTACATAGAGATGTTGTAGATAAATACAAAATCATGTATGAAACAAAGTTAAATTCATTTTGCATCTATTATAGAGATAATGGCCTTAAATAGCTGTTATAAAATTCATCGTCTATACATTTAAAAAGGTTTACCATCAACCTTTAACCTTCGCTTAACAGACACTTGTTCTTAATTTTTTTTTTTTTGTTTAGGTATTAACTAGATAAATACCTTTATAAGAAATATTTCTTGTGTGGTGACTTGTTTCCTAAGGCTGGAATCCTAGACTTCTGACTAGTCGGAGACATAGGCACGGAATTGCCTTTTATAAGAGGGTACATGTTGTTAAGAGAATGCTGATGTCTGTATACTTTATGAGCAGTGATGCAGAATTAAATAAAGGCCTTCTTTCTGAATTTCTAAATTGGGGACTAGTTATGAGGATAAAAACATTTTTTTAGACTTAGTCGTCAAGCCGTTGAATTTCGATGCGAACTTCTCCTTGGTTTTGTCTCTTTTCTGGTGACTTCAATTCATTGATGGTAGTTTGAAAATGGCATTTTTTTTTTTTGAAAATATTTTCTAGTTTGCCTGGTAGTTTAATGTTTATATTGCTGGGACACATTCCTAGAAAAATTTAAAATGAGAAGATTTTGTTATAAAATAATAAGACACCAATTAAATGCAAAATAACTACCCTGATTTTGTTGCATTTGCCTTGCTTCTACTCCCTTTGGTTTGTAGCTGTTTTCCTCTCATTTCCCCCCATTTTTATGCTAAAAACCTCTTACATCAGTGTCTTAAATATTTCTTCGGTTGCATTTTCCCATGAGTCTAAAGTATTTATAATTGAAATTCGTCACTGCTCAGGGTTGACCCCAGGGCTTTGTTCACGCTAGGCAAATGTTCTACTTTGGGCCACATTACATGTTTAGCCCCCAAAATTCTGAAGTTAGTTAGGTAAAATGAAGTGAATATTGACCCAATTCTCTGTGTGGTTAAAGTTGATATAAAGTCAAAACCAGATTATCGTAGCAATTGTTACAAACACAACAGAAAAATCAAGCATAGAAACTTTTTTATTTTCAATGATTTATCCTTGCTTTGAAGAGATTTCTTTTTGCATGGAGCCTCAAAAAAAAAAAATCAAGATTTGGCTTTATGCAACATATGGGTGGATAGACTGTTAAGAAAGGTAATAGGGAGGGAAGTTGTGACTGTCTGAGTTAAATATTTAAAAATAATTAAAATAATTTTAAAGTAGTAAATATTTAAAATTGAGCTCAAAGACAACATATCTTAGAAATCCTTCAGCTTTAAAAAGAAAGAATTTCCTGGAACAAAATAGATTTGGATAATACAGTTGTTTTGTGGAAGGGATTACTTTGTAAAGGAGAGCCATGTAAAATTCTTTTATTTCCTTGCATATTTCTAAGGTGTTAGCTGTCCTTTTGTTATCATCTGTTTCTGTTTAACTGGTATATTTGTGGCTCAGTCATAAGGTCCAGTCTTCCTCCAAGCCCATCTTCCGCTGGTTTTTATTCTTTTTTTTTTTTTTTTTTTTTTTTTTTTTTGCAGGACTGGTAGGCCACCCCTCTCCTGAAAATCCAAACATTTGAGTACAATGCTCTGTTTTTGTTGTTGCCTGTGGCTTTTGCCCTAAAGTCTTGGAAATGGTCTCAAACCTGAAAGACTCTGAAATCAGGACTAATTCTAGTCCTAAATATTTTAGATAAGAGATAGTGAAGATCTAAAGTGATTGGTTCCCAGCCTGGTGTTAGATTCAGTCAGTGCTGTTCCTGTCTTACTGAAGCCAGCTGCTTCAGGAGAGCCTACCGGGGATTTTAAACTCTCTGTTTAGTTTTTTTTTGTTTTTGTTTTGTTTATAAGGTTAGATGGCTGTGGTTTGTGGTCATGTCCAGTGATTCAGACAGGACCCTAGTTAGGAAGGATTCTGGGATTTCTTGGGAGTCATGCTAAACCTTAAAAATCACAGCTAGTATTTACTGCCCATGGCTGTGAGTCACAGGAATCTGAAGACCCAGGATTCTCACTCAGTGTCTGGGGTGGGCTTGAATCATGACTGACATGTCCCGGAGTGTCAGCCATTGATAGCCTCTCCGAGGAGATATGTATCCTGGAGATGTGGTTATTAAAATGGTCAGGCAATCAGAATTTGCATGATAGTGATTTCAGTCATTGCCAGTCATTTGTTTTAACCCAGACAACGTGTTTGAAATACAGAAACAGCATCCTGCTCAGCTTTATGACCCTTATTAAGAAAAGAACGGGGGCGGTATCTCAGGATGCAGGGAGCCTTGTTATATTTTGTTACATTTTATTCCCAATTTGTATGCTTGGCAATGACCTTTTATCTGATGATTTGCTTTGAAAAAAAAAATCCCTGAACAGCCATGCTGCCTGGCCTCTCCTTAATATTCCCCACTCTTCCCACTTGGTCTGCCCTACTTTTATTTTACCCTACACAGATACATTATTTTAATAGCATCTTAATGCATTGTTTTATTGTTTAAAATAACAGTTAAGAAGCAGTCATGTAAAGTGAAACACCCTCTTCATCCTATCTCATTTGGAGAAAGTTTATTTTGTATTATTTTCAGGTAATTTTTTTTTTTTTTTTTAGTAACACAGTGATTATTTCACTTTGGTTTTGGTTTTGTGGCATGTTAGGGTTGCAAGACTGCAGGCCTGGATGGAGTGCCTCAGCACGGTCAGGGTCAAGAAAAGTGGCTTAAGGAAATTTTATGTGCTTTGGGTCAGATAATATTGCCCCTTGGCAATGTAACCAGAGATGCTCTATTTGTTTCTTTTCATAGCAGATAATAATATATCTGTGTAGTAGAAGTTATCCCTTTTTCAGTCTTTCAAGGACAAACATAGGTTACTGATAACATTTAACTTTATAAGAATAAAAATTGCTAATTAAATGTGTCTTCAGCAGTCTCTTGAGCTCTTGGAAGCCAGTATTAGAGTAAATGGCAAATTTGGAATGAAAAAAGTTGGATATGGGTACTTTTTAGGTTTTTTTCTATTCATTGTTGATAGGAGTTAGAGAATTTTAGACGTGAAGAGGCGGCTTGGAGATCAGCAGTATAGAATCTTGCACTTCACAGATGGAAGAAGCAAAGACCCAGGAAGGTTGCTCTTACCATCAAGCTTGTATTGTTGAGTTCAGCTTTGACCCCATAGCATGTTACCTTTGGCTTTTGCTGGTTGACAGAGATATTCCTACCACAGGAGGAATAAAATATATTCTCCAGAATAAAATATACTTCAAAATATTTTGTATATGGTTGTTTAACTTAATTAATGGCTATTTTCAAAGAGAATTCATTTCAAGGTTTTCTTTGTTCAATACCATTGCAGATTTTTAAAACTCTCTTGCTGGGCAGTGTAGCCACACATCTCTAACCTTGCAAAGGGTGAGGCAAGGGGAAATCACAAGTTCAGACTATTCTGGGTTAATCTGAGGCTAACTCGAGCTGTATAGGGAGAAGACTATGTCACCTCCTTCCCACAGAACAAAACAAAACAACAAAACAAAACACCAAAGCTATATTATAATCGACTTTGTGTTGCAACAAAATAACCCAGCTATGCAAACTCAGCAACTTTTAAAACATGTTCAAAATTTATAGCAAGAAGCATATAGTTTTCTAAATACAGTTTCCCTCTGAAGTTATCAGATCTTGATGAAAAGATAGACAACTGGTATTCTGAAAGCCTGGGGGTTAATTATAGATAGTTTGTATTTCTCAGTGATTGTCATCATCAAATAAAGTCAGGACTCCTTCCCTGACCCCCAATCCTTCTTCTGGTTGGGCAGTGGGTGGCTTTCTTTCTCTTTATTCTGCTTGCCACAGGAAGCTTGCTTAATCCTGGGCCCTGTTGTTAGAGTTTCAGCAAATAGAACATCCTGAATAGCTCTCAGAAGCCCTCACTCTCCTCCCATTAACTGTGGTTGCTGCAGCCCCTGCAGCCCTGCTCCCTTTACTAGAAAGCTTGCCTCCGAGAGCAAGCTCTCGCTCTGCTTGCTCCCTGAACAGTGCTGTTAATTGATGGCGAAGATTGAGTGGAAAATCTTCAGTGACTAGAAAATACCGGAGTTAGGTATGAATGAAGCCAGTTTGCAAGGTGGTACATCTTTACCTCTCGTCCCTTCTCTGTTTGAGCTAGAATGCTAAATGCAGAGGTCCACCTATATGCATTCAGAAATGTTAAGCAAAGATAAAACCGGAACCATTTAAGTGACAGCATTTGACTATTTGAATTAACTTCATGTTTGGCTTAATTTGTGACCCTAATTATTGCTAGTATTCGTGACTAGATTTTTAGTTTAGTGTCCTGCAGGGATTTAGAGCTAAGGCAAATGTAAGAATCATATAATTTCAAGTACTTTTGTTCAACAGATAAGACAAGTAAAAAGCATAATACTGTAAAATTCTGACAAGGTGTGAACAGATATTTCTTAATCATTTTGCTCAAAAAATTAAGCTAAGCCTAAATTAAAATAATACCTTGGTCTTTGGGAAGCCGATTTCATCAAAACTGGTGTATCCATATGTCTTCAGGCCACATAATTTTAATAAGGTAGCAAGACTCTGAAGTGAAGACATTCACATTTTTCACAGTGGATACTATGTATGTTTGGTTTTAAGTCCTTGGCTGTAGTTGAGATGGTATAGTTTTAGAAGAGAAGTTCCCATTTGTAACTAGAAAGGCGGACTTCTGTCACATGTGTTTTGGAATGCATTTCAATTGAGTACCAATCAGAGTGCATTTACAGAGTTGACATACTGCAGCAATTTAAAGGACACATCAAACGATTGACATTGGCTCAGGGTCTCACATGCCCTTCCCAAACACTCTCTTACTCCCCACCCACATACAGGCTTTTGAAACCTTCGGTTGGTTCAAAGCTGCTCTGTGACCTGGTTTGTTGGTAGATGCTAGCCTATGGATTACTAATGTATGTGTTGGAAAAAATTCACAAGTATCTGCCACAAGTGGATTCCGAGGGGTCATTGTGGATAAGCTACAAGGCTCTCTATGCTTGCAAAGTTGTAAGCTAGCATTCCGATCCTCCTGTGGTGCCTCCTACCCTCTCCTCTCCCCACACCTTCAGACTGTATGCTAACATCATCAGTTCTCTATGACCATTTAATGTTTCCTTTCTGGAAGGGTGGCACATGCCTGTGGTCTCACCCATTGTGAGGCACAGTCAGGATGTTTGGAATTTTGAAGCTAGGCTGGGCTACTTCGCATTCTATCTCAAACAAAACAAAACAAAACAAACAAAAAGATAATGTCTCCTTCAAAACAGTGCTGGTGATTTTTTTTTGAAATTTTGCTGGGGTTACTTTTGAAAACTGGTTTCTTTTGGAAGCTTAAGAAAAAACTAAAATACCCAGATCCTGGGAATCCAACTAACAGCACAGTGGAGTGCAGTAAACCACTGCCCAGGAGTGGGTAATGAGCACGGAGACTGACCAGTAGTTGGGAGGGCTTGCTTTATTGGACAGGCTGATTTATAGACGCCTTTTCCCACCCTGCAAGGCTCTGACTTTACAAACTCTTCCGCTTCCTTTTATATGTTCCAGTGAATTTTGTGAGGCCGGTGACAATACTTTATTCATGTTTGTTTGTTTGTTTATTTATTTATTATTTATTTATTTATTTATTTATTTGTGATAGTGCTAAGATTAATGTACTCCTGCCTTTAGTTGATTCCAAAACACGTTCAAGGAGATTTAGTGCCCAGGTAAGATTTTCACCGTGCTTCATCCGGGGGCCTGCAGTCGCAATGTGAGTGACTGAAAGCAGTTCTGTTCAAAGCAGAGAGGAGGCCCAGGCAATGCCCAGCTTACAGGAAGTGTCAGTGTATTAAAAACTTAATTGTAGCAAACACTGGCTACTCGGAGCTCAGAGCCTCATTCCTCTAGGGGTTCGTTTTTTTGTTTGTTTGCTTGTTTTTTAAATTATGTAGGTGACAGTAACCTTCTCAAAATCCACTCAGCTCGCATTGGTCTCTTCTCTCTGCACAAGGAACATCTTTCTTGGAAGTCCAGGGATGAACTCAGCATTATGCTGGCTTTCTGTGGTTTGGCATAATGCTTTGGAAGTAATTTTAGTGATATCAGTTTAGACACAACGAACAGTGGTTGTCTCTAGTTCTTTGAAAATTCTCATGATCTTGTCCTGTGATTGTCTCCTTTTATGAAGTAGGCATATTTGTCATCTGACAAGAAATGACATTTTGCTGTGATGTCTTACACAGACTTGCACAGCCTTTCTGAAAATATCTAGCTTGGAAGTTTGAATTTTCTTAGTGACCTAGCTGCAGACATTAAAGTACTTACTTATAGTTTGTGATAATAAAATGGGTTTTGTTGGGGCAATTTTCACAACATGTTATTTTAACATGAATTTCAATATGCATTGTGTGCTGCCTGCGTTTGAAACACCGTGTGTGTGTGTGTGTGTGTGTGTGTGTGTGTGTGTGCGTGTGCGTGCTCATGCAGCATTAAGAATTTCTTTTTCTCCTATAGTCAACATTAGTGAATGGATATCTGGGTTACATTGTTGTCTTTGTTTCTGTTGAACTTAAAAAATCACAGACTCTGTGTTGAGGTAAATACATGCTACATACTGGATACGTTTTAAAGTTTATTAATTTTGAGGAGGGAAGCACTGATTTAGAATGGTGGGTCAAATGAGCTGTGTTCTATATAACTGCTAAGAATCCTAGCCTCCAATAGGGTGGTGAAGGCAGCTTTCAGGAATGCCTTGAGCATGGGTTTAGGTTTTCCTGTTCTCATACCTGCACCTCTGTTAGGAGCCTTAGCTTTGAAACTGTTGCCTCTTGGATAAAGGATCATCATATCACATCTTAATCCTCCGTGGCAGTTATTTATTTCACAAAGTCATCTGTTCTAAAAATGAAAGTCAGATCCCGTTGGAAGCAACTCAAGTATAGATTGTTTTTTCATAGCACAGATGTAAGGGAGTTGTAATGGCACTTTGAGGACAAATGGATAATCCTAGGTAATTACCTAGAAGGATATAGTTATTCTAGGGAGGATGAGTTACAACATAATATGGAATATATATGAAAATAAATACTTATGGTCTGCAAGGACAGTTGATTAGTTTGCTATTTAAATATAAAATGTTTGTTATTTAAAGAATGTGAAAGTTTCCTGGGATTTATAGACGCATGAACAAACCATTACTTTAATTATATGTTTATAATAATTTGAAAAGTATGATCATACAGAGTCAGAGGGAGGGGGGTTGTGAACCCACTGATGACTCCATCAGGCTCCAGGAGGTAGTGTCGCTTCCTGGTCACTCGGGTGCTCTGATTGGACTGAATGTGACACAAAGCAAAACCACAAGTTGGTGATCTACAAAAGAGACCAATCTGGGGAGGACCGATAGATGTGGAGTGGAGGGAAGAGAGAGCGTGGGGAGCACTATCAGAATGTATTGTCTGCATATGTAAACAGTCAACAAACTTAATGAAGAAGGCTTTAAGATTTTTCTCCTTTATTTAGCATCTGCCAATGTGTATTCACTCACTGTTATGTCTCTGCTCACGTCTTTTCCTTGTTTCTTTATGCTCACAGTCTCTCTCATCTTAGAAAAATTATTGATATATTCTTCATTTACTAGAAATATAAACAAACATTCATGCTCTGGACACCTGCTAGGTATTGAACTATATACCCACCAAGAATTTTTAAAGAAATGAATAATCTTTAACTTTGCTTTTAAAAAAAGTTGGTATTTACATTAGAAACTGAAATATTACATCTAACATTGTGGCTCCCCTCCCTCGGCATTTTACAAAAAAAGAGCTGTCAGTCCATTCAAGAGTTAGGAAGGCAACCACAGCTGGTCCAGAAAGAGAGGGCCTAGCCAGCGCATAAAATTCCTGTCAGCGTTTCCACGCTGCATTCTTTTGGGGTATCTGTTATCACTGAATAGAAAACTGTTTCAAATTGACAGGCAGACAGAACAGAGTGCTGAATGTGTGAATTGGAATCATCACATCTACCAGTTCCCCTCACCAGGTGCCGGCTTGGAGCGTGCTTCCTTCCGCACACGTGTTGAGAGAGTGCCAGGAATGGTGGTTTTTTTTCCTTCTCCCCAATTATTCCTCCATCTCTGCCAGTGTCTAGATCTTCTCCTAAACAGCTTGCCCAGGTGTTTTTGGGGCACGCCTTGCAGGATTGTAGCACAGGGGGTGCAGGTGATTTCCTGGCAGAGGAGGCTGCTGAGCTGGGCCGAGAGAGCGTGCCCATCTGCGTGAGGATTGCGGCTTTCAAGGGATTCACCCGTGGCATGCCGAGAGCGGTCATCGTCAGTGTTTGTGGGTCTGGAGATGCCAGTGAGACTGTAATTGTGGGAGTTGGTGTTTAAAGAAAACGAGACTGCTTAATCAGGCTTTATGTTTGCATCTTTAAAAAAATACTTTGATTTTGCAAGCTATTTGGATAACTGGTGAAAATTTCAAGGATTGCAAAAAACATGAAAGCAACTCAAGTGTTAATGAAGGGACGTTGAAAGCGAATCTTGCTTCTTCCTAGTCTTTTCTTTTTTTTTTTCTTTTTTGATCTTACTGAAAAAAATTACTACATGATGTAATTGTTTTGAGTTTCTTGTCCTTTTTGAGAAAATTTTTTGTAATGTAATAATTATGGCATTTGAAGACAGGATTTAAAATTTTATTCTCTTTGAATGTATATCACAGTCAGTTGCTCAGAACTATTCAAATTAATTTATGCTAAAGCCCTTGTAACAGAGTTACTGTTCTTGAAATTAAACTACTTGGCTCATAGAATGATACTTTAATTAGTTTGGTTAATTGTGCTTTCTTGACTAATGTAAATATTTTTTTCTAGAAGAGTGTATGTTCTATCTTTTGCTTATCCCGTAGGCAGTGCATTTTCTTGATGCATTTTTCACTAAAGATTTTATATATATATATATATATATATATATATATACAGACACACACACACACATATATATTACTTTCATTTTTCTCATCTTTATATTGTGGAAAGATAATGAGGTGCTAAGTGTTTAGAGTATGAACATTTTATTTGGCTTCCTGTAACTTCTCTTGGCCTTTGAGAGTCTCACAGACATTGCGGTGACTACACAATGGTAGATGGAAGTTTCCCAGCATTCACCATTCCAAGGCACACTCTGGCCTTTATTTTCATTCGTACTGACTTGGTCGCCGTGTGCATTCAGTCAGCGCTCAGCAGTGACACTGTGGCTAGGGACATTTCTCATGGGGACAACAAAAAGTTAATTTCAAAAGCAGTAAAATGTGGTGCTAATTAGTCCAGTGGGTTATTGACATATAAAATATTCATTTTGTGTGTGTATGTGTGCGTGCGTGTGTGTGTGTGTGTGTGTGTGTGAGAGAGAGAGAGAGAGAGAGAGAGAGAGAGAGAGAGAGAGAGAGAATGAGACTGCCACAGAGGATAACCTGCAGGTGTTGGTTCTTTCCTTTTACCATATGAGTTCAGGAGATGGAACTCAAGTCATTAGTCTTGGCAGAAAGTAATTTTATCTGCAGATCCAGCTTGGGCATGATTCATGTTTTTAGGAAACATTTTATTTTTATTTATGTTTGCAAGTGCATGTGTAAGTAAGCCTATGCAACGTATGTGTGGATATGAAGAGTCCAAAGGAAGACATTGCATCCCCTGGTGCTCAGTTAGGGGCTGGACCAGTCAGAATTCTTAGCCCCTGAGCCATCTCTCTAGCCTGATAGGTTATATTTTCATTCACAGTTAGCATCTTAGTGGACTTGTGAATGTTGTGCAGCTTGAGCCTCTGTTTTATTTTCATTATAAAATTTCAAAATTCGGTCTTTTTAGAGTATTTAATATTGAACCTGGAAGTTACTGCTCAGTCTGATGACCTTAGTTAAATCCCTAGAGTACATGGTAGATGGAAAAACAGACTCCAATAAGTTTTTCTATGACCTACACTCATGTATACATGAGTGTGCACACACACATACACACAATGGCACATATGTTCCCATATATATATATATATATATATATATATATATATATATATATATATATATATATACATAGACACATTCATGCACAAACATATAAATAATAAATAAATATTTTACATTTATTTTTAATCATTTTCCAAATGATTAAAAATAAAATTGATGTTTAAAAAAGAAATATTCAAATGGCTGTCAATCGGTAATTATTTGGTTTCTGCCATGTGGTCAGGTGTCCTGTGCTGGACGTGACTCAGCATGTGTCGACCTTACCAACCAGGGTTTTAGAAAGAGCCATGTCCCTGTCAAGGTCAAGTTGTAGAGCTGAGCTGTCCAAACGGACTGGAGTTGGTCATGGGGTAGAGTGGGGTTGGGGGAGGCATCTTGGATGAGGGAGTCCAGCGTGGTTTGCACAGTAGGAGACCAGATATGACGGAGAGGATGAGTCACTCCACTCTCTTGTTGGTTGGGAAGAGATGCCTATGGCGGTTACTCTGAGAGGTTTGCAAGGTGAAGTAGAAACCAAACCTTATCCCAGAGTCTGTCTAGAGGCTTAATTATCAGGCTCAGAAATTCCCTTTGTACCTGCTACTTATTGTCTCTCAACTCGACTTTCTTACCCTCCTCAACTCTGTTGTCTGACTCAAGTTTCATCTCTCCCAGTTTGGTTTCAACCTGGCGTGTAGCATTTGGGGATCCACTCTAACCACAGAATTGCCGTTGTTTCCCAGTTAAAATTCTTGAGGGACGTATATAGGCTTTACAGGGTTCAGTAATGCGTGGGGCCATTTTTCAAAGAACCGCATAAATTGCCAGGGTTTTTGGTCTCTAGTTGCTCATGGGTTGGAAAAGTCTGTAATTAGAGTGTGAAGAAGGATAAACGCAGTGCTGGTGGCTGTGACCATTTGTATCTGGAATGTTAAAGCATAGGTGCCAGCAGCAGTCAAGGTAGATGATGAACTCACCGTAGTCGGATCTGGGAGGATAGGAAAGGGATGCTGGGGGTGCATCTGTTATAGCATCTGTATCTGTATCTGTATCAGTACCTGTATCAGTACCTGTATCTGTATCTCTATCTGTATCTGTATCCAGGTCTAGATCTATATAATATCTATATCTATAATATGTATAAATAATAGATACACACTAGCTTGAGTACAGTGTGTATCTAGTATGCTATATTAAGATCAATCCCAGTATTGTATGAATTGGGCGTGACGGCACATACCTGTGAAACTCTTGGGAAATGGTGGCAGGAAAATCAGAAGTTCAAGACCATGCTATACACATAACACACCCAAGCCCAACCTGGGCTACTAGGGAGACCCCCATCTCACAAGCAAGTTGGAAAACAGAGAGAAACAAATTTGATCTTTGTGGAGTCATTTTAATGAAGTTAATACTATTAAAATATGTTACTGTAGTGATTTGCAGAGACAAGCTTGTCAGTAGTATAATCAATTCCAGAATTAAAAATATTCCCAAAGCTTTAATATCCCATAATTTATAATGTGTTTACTGGAAGTCTTGCTTTGATTAAATAATAGATGTGAGTACACAGAAATGACGTTCTAGCTTTTCCCCAGACTTAGTACTTTCAGTTAAAATCTACAGCTGCCGTGACCCCTTATTGAACTCATCAAAATCTCAGGCACTGGGCTACATGTTTTATATTCACTGTCCTGGGTCATATTCCCAAATGATCTATGCAGTTCAGAGTATTTTGTCAAATTTGTAGCCGAGGAAATGAACCTATAGTTAGGAGAAATAGGCAGAGTAAATCAATACTGTGTAATGATTGCAGATATGTTCGTCCCCAGGACTAACACACAATTCACATAGCTTGTAAATTTGTATAAGGAATATCCACTTTTATATTATATTCATCTGTTTGTCTATTTATCATCTCTTTGTGTGTGTGTGTGTGTGTGTGTACTTGTGTGCGTGCGTGCATGTGTGCTTTCTGTCTGTCTGTCTGTCTGTCTGCCCTCTTGTGCCATAGAGGTCAGAACACAGCTTGCAGTAGAAGATTATCTTACTCTGCTCTGGGTCTCGAGGATGGAGTTCAGTTTGACAGGCTTGGCTGCAAGTGCCTTTCCCACCTTGTCAGCTCACAAGCATCTACTTTTCTTTCTTTGTTTCGGAGTGTTTCTCAGGGCCTCTACCATGGCTGTTGACCTGCCTGGTTTATGAAGAAGGAAGTGATTGTGAGGGGCTGTGCCTGCACGCGCACGGCTTCTGCTCAGCCCAGGTCTGCACAGCCGCAGACAGCATGCTGGGAAATGGAAGAGACAGCATTCAGCATATGCTTTTGTCTCTGGTGCCAGACGTCTTATTTAACTTGCTTTTTTAATTGCATTGACTAGATATTTTGGCACCACATAGATGCAATGTTAGAAATCCTTTATCAGCGCACAGATGGCTCTTTCTGGTGACAGCCTTCATATAATCCACTGTCTCCTCATGTGTTCACCATCCACGGAGTGCTTGTATGCAGCAAGGTTTTGTTCTTTGTAGTACACATACATTTCAGAAATTATCATGTGGTCTGAAAAATACTACTTTCTTAGTAAATAACTAAAAAATGTACTGTATAAAGAGGAGAAAAATGCAGAAACCCCTGTGTAGCTGAGAGTGAGCTCTTGGATCAGACTTGAAGACAGAACCGAACCTGTGACAGCTCTTTCATGGGAGATGAAGATTAGGGGACATAACCAATTATGAAATGTTCGTGTGTATTTACTCAGCAGCGAATCTTCACTTAGTGCTGTCAACTACACGACCATTGTTCTGTTTTTAGAATGGTCCTTGAAAGTGCACAGAAATGCATTTTATCTCAGATAGGAAACTAAAATGAGTGGTTAACTGGACTAGGGAAATGAGGACATACAGAGATAAAAATGACTGTGGTAGGTCAGTGACAGAGATATTGGAAAGGAAGGCCACCTCTAGGATAAGTATTGTCTTAGACACTAATATTCATTATCTTATTCCTTGACAAATTACACTTGATTTATAATGGGGCTAAATGTGAAACTTATTAGAAGAAGGGACAAGGCAGATTTGGCAACCCTGGGACATGAATTAGTCACCGAACCTCGGTTTGATTGGCCGATAAAGTCATCTGTTTTTTCATTCAGGAAGGCCTGCATTCATTGAGGTTTTAGTCAGTGGACTTGTTCTGGTTGGTGTGAAGAGTTAAGAACACAGAGAGTGAGCATTACTTTGCATCTTTACACAGAAACAGCTTCTTTGGGAAAGAATCAAAGGATTCCCCAAATGCTTCGGCCCCAAAACGCAGTCTACTCTTTTATCCAGTGTTTGCTCTCTCTAAGTATGGTTACACCTTCTAGACTCAGTTTAAGATGACAGAGCAGGGCAGTGTCTGATTTAGTGGTCTTTCTATTCTTCTCCCTCCAGTTCCCTCCCTTCCCCTCCCCCTTCCCACTCCTCCTTTCCCCCCTCCCCCTCCCCTTCCCTCCCTTCCCTTTCTTTTGCCTCCCCTCCCCTCTCCTCTCCTTTCTTCCCCCATGTATGTGTGTGTGTCTGTCTGTCCGTGTTTGTTTGTTTGTTTGACACACTTTGTAGTCTTGGAACACTCTGTGTAGACCAGGCTGGCCTCAAGCTCACAGAGATCTGCATGCCTCTGCCTACCCAGTTCTAGGATTAAAGGCATGGGGCACTATGCCCGGGATAGTGTTCTTATTTCTTAAATTCTCTAATGCAAGGGTTTATGTCACAGACAGTGAAAATGTGGCATCTTAAAAAAAAAATAAAGATAGCAAATGAAGAAAAACAACACGAGGAACAAAGTAATTTGTACAGCATAGCATCTGAAAGAGGAAACTATGGTACACGCATTCATTGCTATTTTTCTGGGTCTTAAAATGTGTTGTCTAGTTTAGGAGATGTGTGGATTCTCCATTGCTATGCCTTGCTTTGGTGTTTTAAAAGCACGCCCCTAAGTTTATGATTATATAACATGCACTGTTTACTTTTGGACATACTGGAAGATTTTTGTTTGAATAAATAAAATGTGATGTGTGTCTTTATGCAATTAGTCATCCAGAGTGCCGCATTCATGTTCGAACACCAGATTGTTTGTGATATGTAGTCAGAGGATTAAGAGGATGCCACCAAGGAATGAGGAAAGCCTAGCAAACTTGTGGAGAAAGGTTGCGTTCAATCGATGTGGCCTAAGAGCACAAGGAAAAAAAGTAGTCATCAATCTTTGGGTATTGTATTGTTTGCAAACCTTTGCCATGGCTGTGGCCAAATGCTCTTTTCTCCTTGGTGGCTTTCATGGTGGAACTTGTATGCCTGTGTCACCATATTCTTTTTATTTTTGTCCCTCACCCCCAGTTGGCCTGGGAAGAAGAGCTATTGTGTTAACAGTGCTGTTTCTAACCTTCATTTTTAAAGTGCTTAGTCCATGTATCTACACAGATACAACTCTCAGACCCCAACACAGCTTTCATGTGGTTTAAGTGAGTCAGTTTTGTTGTTTGGAATATAAATACTTGAAGTTCTTTTAAAAACAGAAAGTTATGTTATGAACTTCGTTGACTTTTTTTTTTTAAAAGCAAATCCAAAGACTATAAAAACTTAAAAAGAGAACAAGAAAGTGTTTGAGATTTTGAGTTCTAGAAATTTCTATTATTTTTAACAATATTTAAAATAGTCCTCCCTCCTACTACACACATGGAGAAAACCTACTTGGTGGATTTTCTGTGTTTTAAAGAATAAATGACACATTAAGACTTGGAAGCTTTCTTTTGTTAACTGTACATTATCCTCTCACACCTGTAGTGGATGTTTATATCCTGTGGTGTGTGTGTTTATCATTTGCTGTGGTAACAGGACAAAGGAGGTGTTTTGGGAAAACACACTGTCTATACATGCTTGCTCTAACTTGAGCATCCTTAGTTAACATGGTGTAGACATTGGATCGGAATGGAGCCAGTTCTTGTGCTACATCTACACAAACACAGATAACAAACCTGGAAGGGTGCGCTCTCTGCTTCAGAATCAGCAAGGTCGGCACGCTTGCTATTCACCGCTGTTCTCCTCAGACACCAGCTTCACTCCGGTTCACAGGGCATGCAGTTGACTTCTTTTTTTTTTTTTTTTTTTTTTTTTGCAGTTGACTTCTAGGTGCCTGCTTTGACTTGTTTTCTGAATTTTCATGACGAATTCTCAATCAATATTAGGAAATGCGCACACTTTCCTGCCATTTTAATTGGATGATTAACTATCAGCGTTCTATGACATAGCTACTTATGCAAATGAGTTAATGATTTGGGTATTGAGTCAATTTAAGGAATTCATCTACCACTTGATCAGAACTGCCAGGATATCTGGGCAGGTTCTAGGTTAAAGGTGTAGCTTGATGATATTATGGGCAGGATAATTTATGTTGTATTGATTGTGTCGGTATCTCTTTGGAAAATGCCCCTGAGGTTTGATGGACACAGGACCCAACCCTTTCCATCACTACTTAGGTTGTTTCAGAAGGATTTCAGCTTCATGGCTCTGCCTAAGCGTTAGACTCTTGATTCTTTGGTTGTCACTGAAAATGGCAAACAATAATTGATTTAAAAATATTTTTATCTTGTAATTTTATTCCACTTACAAAAGGTAAAAATCTTCCAGTTTTGAAGCTTAATTCCAGATTACAATGTGAAATTACTGGATTATTGTAGGTAAAATTAAGGGATTTATACAGATATAGATGCGTAAGAGAATGAAGAAAATAAGTTTTGAAAATGTGTGTCAGTCAAAGCCAGAGCATTGGATGTACTAGGTAAGCATCGTACTCCTGACCCACATCTCTGATCCTGGAAATGGATATTTGAGTAGTTCTGGGAATTAAGTCACAGCACTGGAGGGAATACACAGTGGTTTGTGCTGTTTTTTTACTTCTGTCCCATGTGACAGTGTGCACCGATTCTGTGAGTCAAGAGGCCCTTCATTGTGTGAAAGACCAGCTGCACAGCAAAGCTGGGTGAAAGATTTGTGATCTGTAGCTGGAGGTAGCTGGTGTAGGAACGTGAATTAAACATTAGATTCTATGGTTCTTAAGCTGCAGATCTTTAACCATACAGACAAGCTAGCTTTAAGACGTACTATGTATGAAATTATGCTGTCTCATTTCAGCTTTCATAGCGGTTTGCAAGCATAGGAGACATCCAACTCATGGTTACTAAAGAGTGGATAGAACTGGGGGCCTTGCCTAATCATGGCTTTTGCCTGTGTATCTCCAAGGTATAGGCTAGTGTCCAAGGACTCTTAGCTTGTTCATCTATCTATCTATCTATCTATCTATCTATCTATCTATCTATCTATCTATCTATCATCTATCCATCCATCCATCCACCTACCTACCCACCTACCAAGGACTCTTAGCTTGTTCCTCCGTCCATCCATCTATCTACCCACCCACCATCCCCCACCCATCTACCCACCCATCCCCCACCCACCACCCATCCATCCATCCCACCCACCCCCCACCCATCTACCCACCCATCCCCTACCCATCCATCCATCCATCCACCCACCCCCCACCCATCCACCCACCCATCCCCCACCCACCCACCCATCCATCCATCCATCCATCTGGCATGCTATCGCTGTATACCTCAGGCCAGTTTCAAATTCTGGATCCTACTACCTTAATCTCTGAAGAACCACAGGTAACAGATCATTGCCACATACCTCATACTAGCGGGCTTTGTAGCAGAAAAGGTCTTTAGGAATCTGGAGAAGGTTCTTTGAACCATGTTTGGCCATCTTTCTGTGGCACTAGGCCAGATCCTTCACTGGAGGACCAGAGACAACACTGAGACCTAAAGGGCACTGGCTCTCCCCTGGGCAGATCCTCGGGAGGCTGGAAGTGGGCTGTGCTGGCACTACCCACAAAGCAGCAGCTGGGAGGGAAACCTCAGTCTTGTGCTGTTGTTTAAATTTGATTTAGTATAAATTGAAATTTAATTGTTTATATTGGCCCAATTAAAACCAAGAAATGAGGTATCATATAGAGACTGCTGCAGGGGAGACGAGTGTGTTTTCCCACTCAGAATGCCTGGTAGTTGAGTTGTATATATTTAGTGTTAGGAACAAAAAATAATGGAGTTGTCTGAAAAGATTAGAAGTCAATACATTTGACCCAAATGTATTGAATTATGTGTCACAAGTATTAAATCACCTCTCAGAGTCTTGCAGTTCCTTAGAACCAAGATTAAATTACTCTGAAGAGCAGCAGATATTTTCTTCTTTCAGCCATCTTAAGTGTTGATAGGCCTCGCATTAAAAATCACAGTTTTCTGATGCAAAATGCCATCCACTTTGTGAGTAGAACTAAACATCCCAGCGTTCAGGTTTTCATCAGTGTAAGTCACCATGAGACCCTGTGCCAAGTATGTTTGCTTTTTCAACATTCTGAGCTTTACCCTTCACTGTTTACTTCACATCCTTAGCAGACCATCGTGTTACGGAAACAGTCGTCCGTCATTCTCCTTGTGTCTCAGGGCTTGGCTCTGATATCGTGTCTGTAAATGAGGTGCTGGTGTGAACCAGTGGACTCTTTCAGCATGGAGACTTAGATAGGGTGTGGGCGCATAAAGGCCACGTGAGTCCCCTTACTGCAGCATGGCTCTGGGAAAATATATACGTTTCTGAAAATACCCAGAGAGGCTTTGGGGGAGTCATGGCACAAGCCGCTGCTGCTTTTCTATAGAAGGACTCTGGCTGCCTTGTGTGGACTATTGTATCAGAGAATGAACTGGCCAGACGGTGTTAATGAAAACTTTTTAGTGTTATTTAGTACTGCTCAGTGTGATGAGTGCCTTAATTTTTTTATATATATATTTTTTTTATCATGGAGGTTTCCATCCAGTGAAGAAGGAAAATGGGATTTCCTCCTTTTCTTTGATGTGATTGTCTTAGAAGAATGGTTTCCCAGTGACCTGGTGTGCCGACAGCGCTCCTGGGTTAGCGCCCCCTTCCCTCTGCTGCTTGAACCATGAGGCCTTGCTCCAGAAGTGACAGTGAGCTAGCTCCACGGCTCTGGCCTTTCAGCTTTGCCTCTGTATGTCTGAAACTGGCATCATATTCGTTTCCCTGAAACCTTCTGTAACTTAACTGTTCACAGTTTGCTTTGACATTGACACAAGCCAGCGTTTTCAGTATTGTAAGTCGAGGAGTGAGCCGTGTATGAAATTGTGTTGCCAGGTTTTGTGTGGTGATCAAATGACAAACAGGAATAACAATTGTATGTAGTATTGACATGATGTGAGCATTAGAACCAAGTATTATGTAAACTAACGGAAAGGAAGAAATTGACAAAGACAAAAAAAAGAACTAAATATTATATAATTGTAGAAGATGTAAAAACACTGTAACTGAAAGTATTTAAAGAACTTTTAATTTTTAATTTAATTTAATTTAATAGGTTTCTTTGCACCTATGTTTTGGCCTTTTATTTGGGTGTATAGAATGCTCACATAGTGTTATTTATTTTTTAATCTGTCTGTCCATCCAGCCATCCTTGTTTCCATACGTAAAGAACATTGTAGTCTACTTTCAAGGCTGTCTGTCTGTCTGTCTGTCTGTCTGTCTATCTGTCTATGGTCGCTGCATATAGATAGTGATCTCCCCCTGACCAGGTAGCTCTGGAACTATCCAGTCTAGATGTGAAAGCAGTATCTGCATCTTATTAATTTTTCTGTTTTCTGAAATGTGATATTAGCATTACTGCTTAGAGCCAATACTCTTCTTCCAAGAAAGACCTGGGAGTGCGGTGGCTTTATTAGTCAGTCGGCTTTGTGGTGCATTCCACAGGCATTACACAGGACAGAACCAACTGTGTCTTAGGTAAGGCAAGGGAGTCTGATACAGACTCTCCTTGAAAACTTCCATATAAAAGTTCATTCGAAATAACTTAATTAAACTTTTCAATACAGATTGTGACTTTTGATTTTTTAAGTTCAGAAAGCCTAGTGACTTTCTGAATGGAGGGCATATATTTTATGTTTATAGCCATAAAATAGTGAATTTTTTTTATTATAAATTAAGAAAGAAAGGGTTCAAAATGCAGGAATTTAAGTGCTAGCCAAGATCATTTAAACCACTGGTTCTCACGCTTCCTGATGCTGTGATCCTTTAACACAGTGGCTCATGTCATGTGACCCCCACACAGACATTTTTTTTTTTGCTATAATGTACATATTTTGGACACAACTTTGCTAAAGGGCTTGTGACCCACAGGTTGAGAACTCCTAAAATCATTTAGCTAGTAGAGCTGAGATTTGGATCCAGATTTCATCTTCTGAGTGGACTGACTTCTAAGTCACGCTGTCTTGCCAGATCTTGTGTCTTCTTGCATGTTGATGTGTTTGGTGCGCACTGCTTGGCATGGCACTCCACTGAGGTCTTTCTTCAGGTTCTGGTGGTCATTGCTGTCAGTCCCTGAGAGGCTTCTCAGAACCGGAACACCTCCCATGTTGTATCGTAAGCTGAACCCCTCCTATCATGTAACCACCTCAGTGCTTTGTCCCCTCGTCAGCCCTGTGATGGGTGGGGCCTGTCGCTTGCTGTGTCTGATTCTGCCTCACAGAATAGTGCTTGAACCCTATAAGCATGATGCAACCATGGTCAAATGGAAAAATAGACTTTGTCTATATGCAGACGTCTTTAACTATGTGGAAATAAGTATGTTGATTTAAAAATATGTAAATGATTAAAACAAAAACTAAATGATAAAGGGCGATTAAACTTTAGGTTGTTTTGGTGGCATTCTGATGCTATTTGGAGCCAGCATAGTGGTTCACTTCTGTAATCCCAAGACTTGAGAGGACTGAGACTGGAGACTTGCTATGAATTCGAAACCATCATGGACTACAGAGCTGAAATGCATTTTTCAAAACAAAGCAAAACGGAAAAGTTAAATGTGTTTTCTAGAACAGGAACCGTTTTTATTGAAATGGTTATTTTTTGTAATATGGAATATGACATTTTTTACTCTAGGTTGTGTGTTTCATAAAGTGCAAGCTAATCTTTCATTGTCCGGTTAAGATCGACTTTTGTAGCTTGTTAAACTGATTGTGTTTGTTGCACACAACAGACTCCCAATTTCAATATATAGGCTTTGTGTATTCACATGTTCATCAAATCCAAGACCTTTCTGTATATCCTAGGAATCTGCACGTGATTCTTAGCAGTCATTAGCCAAGAGCACGCTCTGAGCACGCAGGACTGGCAAATGAATGTCTTTTATCCTAGATTGTATATTCTTATCTACCGTGACAATTCATACAGTTAAAAATAGCACTGTATTTTGGAGTTGAATTTCTTAAGATCTGTGCACAATATAAAGTGTCAAATAGTAGTTACTTATGAAAACTGAGTAATAGGGGAAAAGTCTGTGTTTTGTGCATCTTGTTTGATTTGGGGGCAGCAATAATTGTTTTTATTGTTCTTTAACAATTACTAAATTGTGTGTGCTTCATAATGAAGGAGACTGCATGTAGTGTTTGGTGTATTGCTGGACAAAGGCCTTCTTAATGAACCCTATTTGAAGAGTGGGGTGTTGTTTAAGGTGTCTAGGAAAACAAGCTGAGCTTTTTTCCCATGGGTGTTTGACTTCCTGTACTATGTAGCTCTCGGTAGGTCTCGTGTGTGTGTGTGTGTGTGTGTGTGTGTGTGTGTGAAAAATTAGTGGCTTTATTTTTATATATCTTGGATGTTTCATGGATGATACTCTCCATTATTCTTCCATGCCACTCTTATATGCTGAGTATTATAATATGCACTGTTGATATTGTCGCTCTGATATGATTATCCTGAGGACTAAGAAAGGCATGTATCAAAAAAAAAGAAAAAGAAAAAGAAAGGTTTGTATCTATGACAAAGGTGACCTACACAGGTCACTGTCATCCCCACACCCTTGTCCTAGCCTTCTCTCTTCATTTCACTCAGCTAATAACTTGGTAAAGGATCAATTGGATCACATTCTCTCACAAACCAATAGTGTAGCTTTGGTCTCCTCAACTCTGTGGCGTGTCGCAGCTGGACCTTCTCTCCCTCCAACTGTGCAGAGTCTGTTTGGGAGTCCATTGACTCGAGGCGCTGGCTCATTTTACTTTCTCTGTGTGTACAATGAAAGTCCGTTATATAGAGATGTCTGAAGTGATGCATGGCTCAGAATACTTGTGTTACTTTTGTGTTGACTGATGTTTTCCGATCAATGATATGCTGCCTGCCAATTCAAACCTTCACACCCCTTATAGGACTCACGTATAGACTATATAGATAGACTCGGTCTTTATTTCTTTGCTAGCATTTAAAAATACTAATCTTTGTATGTGTTCTATGGTTTTTTTTGTGGTGGAGCATTCCTTTTATTTGTACTAGAGTATTGTCTTCACCGGGGTGGTACTACCAACTGTGTTTAAATCAATTTCTTAAAGTGTCATAGACAGTGTGTACTAAATCATGAGCTGGCCTGCACAAATTGAACAGAGAAGTGACCAGAGCAGAGGTCCAAGCAGTCATTTGGTGGAGAACAGACTGGTACATTGATCATATAACTGTTGACAGTAAGATGTAGCTAATTGACTCTGGGAAATTGAATCAAAACCAATAAGACAGGGTGGCCCAGCATTTGCTATTTGCATATTTATCCCAAGAGCCTCAGGACCTGGCGTTTCTTCTTGCTGGTGAGGCTTTGGGCCTTATGGTTGCTGTAGGAGAGAGGACTGAGAAGGAAGAACTTGGGAGACAGACATGTGGGAGGCAGAGAGGCTGTTGGGAAGGCTGTGGATTCAGGTATCAGAAAGTGGATAGGGCTAGAGAGAAGGGAATGGTCACACTGGACCCGTGGCCAGGCTGGAGGAGGACCACCAGTGCTGAGGCTTGACTGTGTGTGTGTGTGTGTGTGTGTGCACGCACGTGGAGGAACACCCTGTCCTCCAGGAACCCCTTGCTTGGAATCATTTTTTTTTTTTTGTCCTTTTTGTTGATGTTGTTAGGGTAGAAGAGGCTTCGTCTTCTTGTAGTTTTTGCTCAGAAAGTCTGTTCATTTCTCAAATATCAGGAATGGCAGAATTCAGATGTTGCCTGATTAGAGCATTCTGATTTCAAAAGCCTTGTACCAAATGAATGAACCAACCAACAAACAAATTAACCAAACCCAAAGCAAACAAGCAAAACCCTAAAAGTCCTTGCATTCTGTTTTAGTTATACTGCTGCTGCTGCTCCTCCCACTCTCCTCCAATAAATCAATCTAGCGTTGGCCATGCCTTCTATTAGAAGTGACTTGCCCACCGGCTTCATTGATTCCTAGCCATGAAAAATCCCTAGTGGAGATAAAAGTTGGATAACTGAGTAGTGACACGCAGGCAGAGATTGACTATTTTAGTCTGCCATTTATAACTAGGTATAAACCCTCACCAAACTGTAGACAAAGGGTGACTCCGAGTTAGAGTATTAATCAAAGCCATTGGCTTATTGGAAATTCATGAAATGACTTAATACACATATACCTAGTGCATAATACACATATACCTAGTGCATAATACACATATACCTAGATGATCGCTTCCTGTTTATTTACATAGACAGCTTCCTTCGAAAAGGAGATTAAATTTGCCCTTTATGAGGCCAAGTGTACTTTCTAATTCCTATGTGGTTCCTTAAATAGCCAGATCTCTCTACTATGAAGCCTTGCTGGCCATTGAATCTGTATTTTAGCATATGGTCAGTATACCTTAAGCAGGATAATAGGGATGCATATCAAAATTAAACAAGAAATCTCTACTTCTGTATGAAACAGTGAAAAATTCAACAGCACCCATGGGATTTGTGTAGAGTGAAAGTCTTAGCATGAGGTAGCCTGCTACTCCTGGATAATTCCATCCACCCCAACAGAGCAGCCTGTTCTAAGCTGTATTCATGTTTACATCGTAGGAGAATAGAAGGAGGGAATAGCAGGAATTGGGTTTTTGTTTGTTTGTTTGTTTGTTTGGAAATAGCTCAATACTGGTTAAAACTGAAGATTTGTTGAAAAGCTTTTGCATGTTCCTAGTTATCTAAATTGAAAACTTGAATTATTTAAATATTGTTTCAAAAAGGATTCCTTTTATTGATTTATTTGTGGGGAAAGGGTTGTTCACACATGCACATGTACAAATGGTTGCAATACCGCTGCCCCCGAGAAGGGCAAAATTGTGGGACAGATTCTGAAGGGCAGAAAGCGGCCCAGGATTCTTGGGCCCCAGGGTTGCCTGTGTCGTGGGACGCTCAGCTTGCCCTGTGAGCACTGGAACAGGATCTCTGATCCTTACTATCTCGGCAGCAAGCATGCTTAACCGCAGAGCCATCTCCTCAGCCCGTTCGAACAGCTTTTCAAAAATTATTTAATTTAGAAAGTCTGTCTGCTTAGGAGTGCTTTGCTGGGAAGGACAGAGAGTGTATGAAGTGCCCTGGGACCCGTGAGGACTCTAGGTCCCTGCCACAGCAGTTATAGATGGTTGTGAGCAGTCAAGAGGACTCTGGGAACCAAACTTGGTCCCCTGTCAGAGGATCCATTGCTCTCAGTCATTGAGCAGTCTCTGCAGCTCTGTGCACCCCTAACTGTGCCACCTCGAGTTCAGGAATAGCCAGTGTTGAAATCTGTCTTTCCTTGAAATGTCTTATAACAGAATATAAGACTTCAGAAGCTGACATTTTAAGTAGCAAAAAGCTGTTTTAAAATAATACACATAATATAGACAGGAATGTAAACCACTTTTTATCATGTAATATCAATTAACCTTAATGAAGGTTCCTTTTGATTGGCTTGGTTTTGGGTTGTTTGGAGATGCTACGATGAACCCCCTGGGCCCTGTGCATGTTGAACAGATACTTGACCACCAAACTACATTGATATTACTTTTGCTTGCAAGGAATATTATGAAACAATCACACTTGTAATTTTAACTGGTGTTGTACAGAAATGGATTAATCTATATTTTGTTTATGTTAGTATGGCATAAAACAAACCAGTTTTCTTGGTTTTTAATTTTACTGCTTGTGAAACTTTTAATAGAATAAATTCAATTTGAATAAACTTGTAAATTTTTTAAGTCTTAATTTTTGATACTACCTACTCAATGCACTAATAAATAATCTGTTTTTGAAGATATATTTATTTAGTCAGATGTCATCACAAATGACTGTTACTAATAAATGAAACTCTTATAAATCTGTGACTCTCAGTAGACTTTATTTCTGAATGAATTTTAAGTATTAATTTGTCACCAGATGATGACACTATGAGAACTGTTGTTTAGAAATTAAGTTCAGCATTTTTTTGTTTAAGATGTAAATTGGCTTTGCCTACCAGTTTTGTTCTAAGGGGAATGTATAAGACCACAGATGCAATGAAAACTCTAAAACTCTTTACAGAACAGAGTAAACCCAGTAAAATTTGTTTCCATAGCCATGGGACCAGAGCCCCCTAGAAATTCTGATTTTAGTCTGTAAGCCTGGAAAAAGTAGAGTCATTTTTTTATTTCCAAGAAAAGGTTGTCAGTTTTAAAACGTGGATGGTTGTAACCTTCTGTCTTTGACTTTAAATCCCCTGTAATATTTGAACGTTGCCTGTAATATTTTTGTGTTGATACTTCTCACACAAATAGTAGCCAAGCTGAATATTGGGGCAAACTAAACCATGGCGGCATATACTTTTGGGGAGTGTTATATTGTACCATTAAGTCTGTACCATTCACTCCCCGACGGGAGTATTTTCATGTGTGTCTTTTTTGTTAATGCTTGCCTTAGGGTAATGTCAGAATAACAACATGCGTTCCTCCTCTGGTGGTGTGCTTTGACGCCACTGTGCGCAGCGTGCTGTAAGCGCACGGAAAGCTAAGGACGAGTATCCAAAACACTTAAAACGTCTTGCTTGTCTTGACCACATGAGTTTAAGTGATGCTCAGCTCTTGAGAAAGCATGGGATTAAAGGAGGCAGATTTCTGCAGGGAGGCCGCTGTGCAGAAGGCCGCTCAAAACAAGAGCCGCGCAAGCGCACTGCTTATTCTATGTGAGCAGAAAAAAAAAAAAAAAAAAAAAAAAAAACGACGACCCGGAAGCTCCAGTTTATTTTTAATTCGGGCTCTTGACTGAAATCCGAAGGCGTTTTGAGCCACCTACCTATTTCAAAGATGGTATGGGTGGACCGCCTGCTGTTAACATGCTGTAGGGAAAACGGGGAGAGATGTAAATGAGTCCCTGTGATTGGCTGCCTCTGAATAGAAATGAAGCTGACAATCTGTCCTGTGTGAGCTCCAGTTAGGGACCCACTAGACTGTTGGAATCTCTGATTGACAGCTGCCTGTCACCCGGGATTACCATTCGCTTCCTCTTGTTTTATTATATGACTGTTTGTCATCACTGGGTAATTCAAAGAAGATTCGATCGTTGTACCTACCTTTTTAACGTCTCCAAATATGAGGTTGTATAAATGCTTTGACAGCATTGAGTTAATCCTGTCTAAACTGTGAGAAAGATCTCATTTTCCTTAAACACCGTTAGGCAGTAGGTCAGAGTGTCTGGCTACAAACCAGTCAGTGGGGAGACCCGTCCAAGGACAGGACCACGCATGCACGCAGTATCTGCCCTCAGCATGGCTTCACAATTGGCATTTCTTTCACACGAGACGAGAACTGATACACTTTATTAACTATTTTGATTTGAAGGATGTTTGGACAGCACATTTTGTGAATGGAGCTCTAGTAATATTTGAGCAGAGGCTATAGTCAAGTGAGATCACTATCCCTTCTTCCCTCTCCATGTGGGCAGTACCAAATTCTTAAGAGTGAAAGCCTCCTCCCCATCCCGGAAGTTACAGAAAAATAATGTTTTATTTTAGTGATGCACTGTCCCCCATTCATGGCCATCCCATTCTTGCTGTGGGCCTCTGTACGGAGAGAACTTAATTAGTTGAGATGGCTGTCATGTGTGCGGTCTCATGCCCTTTCAAAGATCATACGTGAACCTGAAAATTCAAAGTGAGCGTTGCTTCATAGAGTCAGTACCACCGTTCAGATCACTGACGGATTGTGGGTAAGACAGTCTGATGGAGTTTAATCCCGAGGTAAAAATCAACACAGAATGGGCTTATGGAGTGTTTGACCTTGGCGTCCCCTGCATCTTCCTCCTGATGAAATTAATTACAAATAAAATTCTTGTTGGAGTTTAAAGTGAAAGGAAAGCTGTGTTTCTCCCACAGCCTGAGTCCCCTCCCCCCTCAAATTTGTTCACTCCATAAGCCTTATAAGGCCAAGGCCGGCCACTTCGAATTGTTCATTAGTGTTTGCTTTTTAATGTTATCTTGAGAGTCAATGTTTTTTACATTTGCCATGTGAATCCAAAGGCAAGAGGGCACTGGAAACCCTAGGAGTATATTTAAAATTCCAGGTTTCTGGAATTGTTAAAGGTAAAATGTCCATTTTGCTCAAAGAACAAATAATTCTTCTTTTTAAAATGTACACGTCCAAAATTTTTGTATTCAAAATTTTGTATCCAAAATTTTGTATTTTGTACTACCAAAATACAAATATCAGGGTTGCCTGTGGCTTAAACTCTTAACTCTGCAGGCGGTGTGTTCTCTCTCCCCACAAATCCCTGTGGCAAGTGACCTTGTCAAACATGTGTGGTATAATGGGAGTCAGCCCAGGGAAGGTGGCTCATTTTCTAGTGACTGTTTGCTACTGTCAGAACAAAGGCACATCAGTTTGCATTAAGAGGACACAGTGCGCATATGAGCAACTGAAGCCCGTTCCCCAAATAATGCTCATCTGTTAGGTTTCCTTGAAAATCTGACTCCTGGAAGCAGTATGCATGGCAGGTATTTTAGGAGGGACATGAATTCTACCGTGGCCTTAGTGAACTTGAGATATTTTACTACCTGGCATACGTCATATTTATTTTTAGAGCCACGTTTATTGAAACCATAAACTTGCAAGGTGTGGGGCAGTGCTTTCATTGTTTTTCTTTGAGACTCTTAGATAGTTTAAAAACAATAAAAATCTCTTTAAGAGCAGATGGAGGTGGGGAGAGTTGGTGTTTTAGAGAAGTGAGTCAGAGCTTAATTTTTCATTTCCTTATTTATTTTTGCTACAGGCATCTATAGTTAGCTCTATAGGTATATTGCCTTTAAAAGTTATTGAGTGTAACTTATTTGCCTATTAGCTATTAAAATCATTAAAGTATTTACCAGTTATGTTAATTATGAGTTAAACCTGACACCAGCCATTACATATCAGTTGAAAGGAAGGAAGATATATTTACGTGTTTTATCTATCTTTTCCTTTTAAAAATGAGTAGGCATGTTTCGTACATAGTCTTTATAATGTTTCACTTGCTTGTGATAGTAAAATACTATATATGTAGTTTTATTAGGTAAGCAGTGTTTAGCCTTTAGAATGGTCAGCAGTTTAGCTGGAGATTTGCTTTCACGTGGTCAGCTTTGGGAGAGCTTCAGAAGCCATAGGTTACCACAGGTTACTCATGTGGAAGAGTGTGTCTGTGGCGGCCATGCTGCTCTTCCTGCCTTGAGACCCATATTACACATGCAGAAGCTCAGTACAACGTAGACCATGTTACTATTCACGAATTGATTAGAGTTCTTAACATTTATTCATTAATAAACAAGTGTCTTGCTGAGCATGGCATGGGGTTTTGGGAGACATTTGCAAAATATTAAAAATCATATCTGTAAGGTTTAGCTTGCAATGAATATGTGTTCTAAAATTTAGGTTTGCAAAATATGTTGCAGGGAAGTCTCTGTGCACTGAAGTTGAAGAAATGATAAAGATTGAGCACCACTTGGGTTTTAAAAGGATTTCTTCCTTATGTGTAGAAATTAGAATTTGAAGATTTATTTATCCACCAAATAGAAGCTGCATTGTTCTCTCGCAATTTATAGTTGAAAGTAAGTAAGGAAAATGGCTTCTTTACATGATAGGACTCACCCTGCCAGTCCCTCCTGCCCCTGGAATCCTTACAGCCAATGTCTCCCCTGGCAGGCAGAGGAGGAAGTTTCCCCTCACTTTGCTGTAACAGTATGGATGGAGAGAGATTGGTCACTTTCCAACTAGTTTGTCTTCAAAAGAGGGATTAAAATTGTATAGTGCCAGAGAGAGATGCTGTAATGTATCCTTTTAAATGACCCGCTTGTTCTTTTCTCCTATTTTATAACAGTAAGATAGCTCAATGCCAGCAAACAGCCTGGAAGCCAGAGTAAGTGGCCTCATGGGAAATATGAAATAAATACTGGGCTATATGTTTTACAGGCTTATTCTTAAATACATTGTGGTTTTTTTTTTTTTTTTTTATCTTAAACAGGTACCTATTGCTTACTACACTAAGGTTTGTCTACTGAATTCTTGTTGAATTGCTTTAGATGAAAAGTTAGCAGGCCTTTTCAACATATATGTACATCTCTAAAGAAGCTACAGTACTTCCCTCAAACCTTCAGGACCTTAGATGTATTCTCAAGCAGTTCCATCAGATTCACAGTGAAGCGAAGGCTAAACATACTTGTCTCCCTTGAAGTCTCATTCCGGTCTCCTGCAACGTTTGTAACTGAGATAATAGGTTGACTTGGAAACCGTTGAGCTGGACCAGACTGAGGTGAATGAACAGGAACTGAGCGTATGGATGAGAAAGTTGGCGATACATGCCACGGTTTCTCCTCTTATTGTTTGGAAAATCAATCAATCAATCAATCAATCAATCAATCAATCAAACACACCCCAGGATAGCAACAACTCACAGGAGGAAGAGGTCATTTTGGCTCTCTGTTTAAAGGTACAGTCCAACCTGGAGTCACTGCAGTAGGCACACAGAATTGGTCACCTCTCTCTCTCTCTCTCTCTCTCTCTCTCTCTCTCTCTCTCTCTCTCTCTCACACACACACACACACACACACACACACACACACAGAGAGAGAGAACAGAAAGGGCTAGTGCTCAGTTCATTGCTCTTTAACATCTCTCCCAGTCGGCACCCCCACCCCACAGACACGTCTAGAGCAGCAGTTCTCCACCTGTGGGTCTCTGTTCCTTTGGCGGTCAAATGGCCCCATCACAGGGTTGCTTCAGACCATCAGAACACATTTACCTTACAGCTCGTAACAGTAGCAAGATATAGTTATGAGGCAGGGAGCAATGAAAGTAATTTTATGATTGTGGGTCACCACAACACGAGGAACTGGACTAAAGGGTCACAGCATCAGGAAGGCTCAGAACCACTGCTCTAGGGCTCAACAGTGGCTCACAGTGCCTCTCTCACAGGAAGTCTCTCTCCTAGATTAATTCCTGATCCTAGACAACTCACAACACTTACTCTCAGTCAATATATTTGGGAAATTCTCTGGAGAAATGAACTGCCTGTTGAATACAGCCATTATTAAACAAACTCAGGAATAATATGTGAGAATACTCAGGAGCAATGTTTATAGCAACTAGAGTCCATATAGTTGAAAGTTAAAAATATCTGCCACTGTACTGTGAATTCTTGGTCAGTCACTTAGACTATTCCCCATCTAGAACATTCGCCATTTGGGTTAGACAACTCTTAAAGTCTTGCTAAGTTTTTCAGAAGCTTCATTTGCTTCAGGAAGAGTTAGTGAGGTCAGAGAAGGAGAGCCTAAGGTGTGGCTGTGGAGTGAGCAGAGTGTGTCGGTTAACCATTGGAGGGTGGGTCCTTCCCTTGGCGCCTGTAGAAGCTGAGCGATAACCTGTGGGTGTTACAGCCCGTTCTTGTATGCTAGCATTGTGAGCTCACGTACATTACTTAATGATGCTGCTTTTGGCTTCTCAGCTGGAAGGTGGGAATGACACTCTTTCTAGTTTCTTCACTGTCTGGTGAGAAGTCCTTCCATGTTTCCTCTGTACGGGGGACATGGGGTGCGTCTCACTGAGTGATTCTATTTTGGTATTTTCTAGTGCTTTTCTGTCTCCAATCTGTTGATAGGATTGGTTTTTGGTTTTTCCAGACAGTTTCCTGACTGTTTGGAATTCAACCTGTAGACCAGGCTGGCTTCAAACTCAGAAATCCCCTGCCTCTGCCTCCCAAGTGCTGGGATTAAAGGCGTGTGCCACCATTGCCCTGGTTTAGGTGTACTTCCTGTCTGCCTAGAGTCAAGGATTCCAGACTGTCCTTTCTGTTTTGTTCATGAAATGGAAGATCATTAGCCTGGATTTTCTTTATTATATTTTTAAGATATTTAGCTTATTATAATTTTAAATATTTTCTTTTCTCCCAGTCCAGCCCTCTTTACCTTTACTCAGAATAGTCTCATCTTTCAATCCTCAGGCTACCCCAGGGCACAGCCCTGAATTTGTTGATTATAAGTGTGCCCATGAAACAGAGTGGTATAAACCGGTTTGCATGTGGAAAAATAAAAACTCTAGTGATAACTCACCCAGCACTAAACAAAACGGGTTGGTAAAACATCCGAGCATGGATGCTTTAGCATTTTACATCTTAACCCTATGTGTGGGTTATTTACAACCGGGTCACCGACTTTCACAGTGCTTCAGAAATTCCTTGAATCCTCTTCTTCAGATTCCCATCTGAGCTCACTCCTGGGAGATGCTTTCCCTCACAGCTCTTGTCCTGGTCATCTTATTTTCATTTCTGTTTCTACACCTCTCCATAGCACTGTGTGTTCTTGTGCGGCTAGGTCATAGCAATTGATGGTTTTGCTCCTCTGGAGACTGCAGACATTCCAAGTGGGGACCTCTTCCCGTCTTTCTCAAATTTGCCTCTGAAAGTGGGCCAGCCTTTCTGGTTCCATTATCTTTGGTTGTGTGTGTTTCCCTGTCTTTCCCTATCCATAGGTAGTATGAAGTCTCCCCACATCCTTCCTTGTAAACAAACTCTACTACTCTACTCTACTCTAGTTATTGGCTTCTTGAATATATCCTATGAAAAGCCTTTAGCTTAGGTAAAATTTGTATAGCTAATTTCCTGATGTTTTTCCTTTCTTTTCTTCTTTCTCTTTCTCTTCCTTCTCTTCTTCTATGTGTGGGAAAATTGAAGATGCCGGAATGATGACTTGTGACTTTTTTCTCTAATATTTTAGAGAAATTTAGAATTTATAATAACAGAATTTAGTTCTGTTTTCACTACACTCTAGACAACACCTTTGTATTGATTTAGCTCTGTTCATTTGTTTGTGGTGAACGTACTATTCATCACACACAGTTCAAGCCCTGTATCATTTCCAGTAAATGTCAATTTGATGTTAACAAAATACATTTAGAAAAGTATAAAGATGCCTCACATTCTTCGGTCCGAATAGGACTGCTCAGATGGGTGATTAGAAACATTGTAAATATGCGTGCTGACATGGTGGGGTGGGGAGGCCTGAGTGTCTTCTGTCCTTATCTTGATATCTTTCCAACTGAAAAAATGTGTAATGCATGTTCATAGTTCATAACATCCCTCATCAGCTTCTCAGCCAGTTCCAGCAGATAATTAAGACCTGAATACCCGCTGCCTGTGATGAGCAAACTCTTGGATGCTTCTAGAAATTCTAGAGTTGGGAAAACAGGCATGGGCATTGTTTTACTGTGCCTCTTTCCTCTCCTGTAGAATCCTGTCTGGAGAAGGGAGAGAACAATAGGTTTTAATCTTCTCGTGTTCAGTATTGTCTTTCCACATTAATGCTTGAAGACCTTTCTCCTTCCAGATTGTTCTTGCTGAACCCTGTTATTTAGTGGTTAGGAATGTATTGACTATACAGTGTAATCCAAGTGTGGTTAGCATTGCTTGCTTCCCAGAGTTTTACATGTGGCCATGTTTTATTGACAGCGTCTTTCCTACTTAATTATGTCTTTTGTTGACAGCTCAAACTGTCTCTGTTTACTCCTATTTAGAATGCAGCTGGCAACAGCAGTTGGTTTGTGAAACCAAAGCACATAATTAACTTCCCAAGTTAAGGTAGACTTTGTTTCTTTGGGAGAGAGAGGATTTCACAGGGCATATCACTTTGCTCCAAATGTGGTGTACCTAAGGTGTGATACATTTCTTATGTCAGGGCATCAACAGAGAAAAGCAGGACATCCTCAGCTATTGAATACTGTTATTGTATCAAGAATGACTGGTTTTTAAGCTGTTTTTCAAAACCTAGGGAGCCGGGATAGCAATAGTCAGTTTACATATTCACACCAGTCAGTAAGAATGTTGCTATTAGTTTCCATTTAGTCTGATGTGCAGATAACCAAACTTTGCCTGAACCATTTTGAAGAAATATAAATTCCCTCTTACCATTGTTATTTCACTATAAACACTGGCTTTACAAAAAATGAGTGAGTTCATTTATTTCAAATCAAACTAGGGAGGAGATCCTTAACCAAGAAATTTAGACCATGAGATTCTCATGTCCTGGTGTCCCCTAGGACCGGATGAAAGCCCGGCACACTCTCCTGACACCACAGCATCCTGTGCTTACAAGAGTTGGACTGGCCAAACCACTTTTATAATTTTACATTTCTAGCTGTTTAATTTCTTCCTGATCACCACATCTTCCTTCTATACATGCTATGGCAAGCAACATGGAGGTTTTCTTTGCTTTCTATAAACTAAAATGAATAGTGTATTCAAGTCCAGAATTAATGACATAATGTTAGGCATAGCGGTACATGTCTGCAACTCAGCTCAGACTGAACAAAGGCAGGAGAATCGCAAGGTGGTAAGAGAGGGTAGGAGGCGCGCGCGCACACACACACACACACACATACACGAGCCAGAGGCATCCATGTATACACACATGCCCTCACTTAGAACAAGAAAAATAAATAAACCAAGTCCAAACAAAAACAAATGGCCGTGTGTGTGTGTGTGTGTGTGTGTGTGTATGTGTACATATTTTTTTTAAGAAAAAACTTCAGTTGCAAGTCTTTATATCATACAAGTTTTAGATTGTTAAATCTCTTTTCCATTTTCAGATAAAACTGCTTTCCTCACAGCCTGACCCATAAGCATCCCATGCTGGTTCACATTTTTTTAAAGAATCTTTCTCCTTTCTATCCAACATTACACATAGACAGGTTTTTTCCCCTAGAATAAAATGTAATACTAATTCTTTTGACCTGCTGTTTCAAAAATCATACAATTTATTGCTCTGTAGTTTTATTTTTAAATGGGAAATAGAAGAATTTGTCATGCGTGATGTTGCACACCTATAGTCCTAGTATTTGAGACACTGAGTCTGGGGGGATTGCAAATTTAAAACCAGCCTGCCCTATATAACAACTTCCAGGGTAGCATGAGGTACATAGGGAAATCCTAGACATAGGTAGTCAGATAGATAGATAGATAGATAGATAGATAGATAGATAGATAGATAGATAGATGAAAAATAGGCAGATAACTATATAATAAATGGATACAAAGTGGAAAAATTGTGCCACATAAAAAACAAAAGTAGATCAAATTTTTTAGACTAAACATTCATTGGAAAGAGGTAAACACATTGCCTGTGTGTTTTCACCCACCATTAGGATACTTGCCACCTGTACAGATGAGCGACCTGCCCTGTGAGTGGGAAGCCTGGTACGCTTGTAGGAAGAGTGAAAACATTGAACTCGGGGCATTGCTTTGATGGAGATAGTCTTGACCTTTCAACATCTGCTTGTTGGATACAAACTATATTGCTGATGTTGCTGGTACCTCTTAATCACAGTTAGAGTAAGTAGCGAGAAGTAACCAATTGAGTGAACTTAAAACTGTCCAGAGTTTAACACACAGAGGGAGCCAAGAAGGTCTTTTGAAAATCAGTTACATTAAGTCTGTAAGCAGATGTCTCCTGTTGTGATACTAGTCAAGGAAATACTTGCAACAGAAGAGAGTGGGGTGTGTGCCGTTCACGGGAGCACTGCCAGTTCACCTCACGATTTTATTTTATATTATTCTTACCTCGAAATGACCGGGATAATTGGCTAGAGGTAAGGAGGGACTGGTAAAGGAACAGCTGTGTTGAGCTGGTAAAAACTACTTGGCAGGAATTTTGCTCTTTTACCCCATTTCACAAAGGGTTGCATCAACCCTCACGTGTCTGTCTTCAAGGAAACCTAAAGAACATTGACACCTAACTTCTGAGACATGGCGGAATACAAATAATTCTTCTGATAATAAAGTTTTAAATTAGCGAAAACATCCTGTAAACACAGCTGCCGAGAGCTGCCGGCCTCGGTTGCATTTTGTGACAAAGTCTCCCTAGTAATATACTGCTTTCTAGTTAATTACCGCTTCCAGACAGAAGAGGCGAGGCCTTGAATTCAGCGTTTGTATGGTCGCATGGCCCTGTTCAGTCAAGCTCAATGCATGTTACATGATTGTCTGAGAGGAACAGAAAAGCTACTTTCTCGGTCTCTGACCGGAATGCGTGATGAGGCTCGGTGGCAGAGAGGGCAAATGGGCAGGACGGCAGTTACACCAGAAGCAAAGTAGTTTCCCTGACAACCAGTTTGAGGATTCATTGTGATTTATTATTTACTACTTCACAAACTCATTCTGTGATTTAATTAAGGATCAAGATTTCCATAAAAAAAAATCTATCTCTTCCAAATGCAAATGCCCCGCGACTATTGTTCAGGTGAACATGGAAAACAACCCCACGCTCATGGTGGGTGTCTTAAACAGGGCCAGAGGAGGTGTCAGGCGTGGTTCTGGGAGGATGTGCCCGGGTCACACAGGAAAAGGTTAACATCCAGGAAATGAGGCTTATAGTGGGTGATACTGCTCCCTACTAAAAACATAATACCAGCAGGCCCTTGGCCTCCTCCAAGGCAGAGCTTCCACATACAATTTTACCTTTCTGGTGGGAGCAGCCTTATTAACTAGTTTGCGTCTCTGTGTATCAATTTAGAGGCAATGTAGACAGGTTATTTCTTTGTAGTAACCTCCGTAATTACATACCTTTCATATTTCGCAAATTATAGTCTTTTAAATTTAGTTTTAATCAGGTAGTATTTTTGCCAGAACCAAGAATTCAGCATCCTCTGGCTAACCATTTGATAATGCTGTGCTGTCTGTGACTGCACTTCCTCAAATCTTCTGATGCTTATTACCTCTGCAGAAAGAGCTTTAAGCGAGCTACTTATTCGGCATTAATTAATAATCAAATGTGACGCGCTGCTTAACACGTGCTTATTATTTAAGCAACATAACCTTCCAAATAAAAAATAATGATTTTAAGCATTTACTGAATTTCTGTTAAATAGTGGTGTGTTTGTAAGTATTCTTTTTTAATTAAAGTAGTTCTGCTTAGCTCGTTTACATTCCTGCTGTCTGTCAGGGTTTCAGCCTGGAGATTCCATATATAATTAATGTAAGGAAAACAAGAGAGCCGTCCCTTGGTAGAAAACTGGTAATGGATTAAAATTCCAGGAATGTGGCACACTTTCTCAGAAACATGCACTTAGGCCTGAAGTCTGGAAATACTAAACCATACCTCACCCATGTAATTAGTTCAAGATAGACAAGTCCAAAAATATTTGGTTGTGCACTTAATATGGATTATTAGGTGCATGCCCACTATTAAATATTGTTTAAGAAGAATCTTATTTGAACCAGAAGAGAGGACTGCATGCAGCCAGCCGCCTTAGAACCAATTGCTAGAATGTGTGCAGCAAGTATTTAAACTGGTCAGAGCAGTTGCTGAGGCAGCCTTGGAGCTGTCTGACAGCACTACTGCATTACCTAACTTAGGGGAGGTGGGAGTGTACACGCCCCTCCTGGATTCCAATGTCGACCAGTCGGCACTCCTTAAATTGTACATTGCAACTTTTGACAATATTTTTACGTCACAGTCATCAGTCAAAAGCAATTACAGGTATTCATGGAGTTTATATCAATTGTGGACATAGTAAACCTAGATTATTTTCTTGTAAGAAGTTAGTTTGGAGTGGAAAATGGTTTATCAGAATGCAAATAAAAGCTTCCTGGTCAAACCCTTCCCAGCACAGCTCGTCCATGTTTCACTCTTCCTTAGATAGCCATCACAGAATATGTCACATGCGCGACGTATGTCACTTTAGTGGATAAAAGGGTTAGAAAGAAACAGGATCTGATATTCTGTGGCAATAGTACTGTATACATTGGAATTATTCCTCATTGTTAAGTGTGACAAGTTAGACCTTAGTTTAAAACCTTGTCAGTCTAGGAAGCAGGTGATTTTCAGAGTATGATGCCTAGAGATAAGATTGTGATTTTTGCAGAAAAGTGTGAAAAAATAGTGTAAATGTGCGTAGTTTGTGTCTAAGTTTGGGTTTCTACTGCTGTGAATAGATAGACACTGTGACCGTGGCAACGCTTCTAAAGGAAAACATTTAATTGGGTCTGGTTTACAGTTCAGAGGTTTAATCCATTATCATCATGGCGAAAAACATGGAGGCACGCAGGCAGACATGGGGGTGGAGAAGGAACTGAGAGTTCTATTGCCGCACTAGGCCTAGTTTGCGCATAGGAGCTGGCTCCCAGCGATCCACCCCCTCCAACAAGACCGCGTGTGCGTGTGCATGTACGTACAGGTCAGATGATAGACATTGGATCTCTCCTCCCATCCTAACATAAGTTTCTGAAGATTTACCAGAGTCAGCAAGCCTGCAAAGCCAATGTTTGTATATGCTAAATAGTTGCAGTGGCCTCTTTGGTTTTAAATCTTCTCTTCTCTTCTCTTCTCTTCTCTTCTCTTCTCTTCTCTTCTCTTCTCTTCTCTTCTCTTCTCTTCTCTTCTCTTCTCTTCTCTTCTCTTTTTTCTTCTCTTCTCATTTTAGTGGTTATTTCATTTATTTACATTTCTTTTTTTTAATTAGATATTTTCTTTATTTACATTTCAAATGTTATCCCCTCCAAAAAAACCCTATCCCATCCCCCTTCCCCCTGCTCACCAATCCTCCCACTCCCGCCTCCCAGCCCTCACATTCCCCTACACCGGGGCATCAAGCCTTCACAGGACCAAGGGCCTCTCCTCTCACTGATGTCCCACAAGGTCATTGTCTGCTACATATGCAGCTGGAGCCATGGTCCCTCCCTCCATGTGTACTCTCTGGTTGGTGGTTTAGTCCCTGGGAGCTCTGGGGGTACTGGTTGGTTCATATTCTTGTTCCTCCTATGGGGCTACACACTCCTCAGCTCCTTCAATTTTCTTAAGTGTATATTCTTAAAGACAGGTTTGCTAAGTTCATTCATTCAAGGTTGTGAGTGCAGGGATTTGACTCTGCCTGCCTTGATGTGGCTAGAAAGTTCAGCAGAGCCCTACACATTGTCCCTAAGAACTGGGAATTGATCTTGATCCTAAACAGAGAAGCTATCAGACCTCTCCAGGCAGGCCTGCAAGGCTGAAAAAATCTTGTGGTGCATGCTTGTGGGAAGGAGGCTGACAAGTGCTTGGGTAAAGACAGCATAAGTTCCATAGGATTTGAGATAGGGTACTATACATAAACCGCCTAATGGCATTTCTGTAACATACTGTTTGTGTCGCTTTCTTTTGCATTTCTGTAAAGGTCTTGGAGCGTCTTAAGTTCATTTACGAGAAATGCAAATGATTTAAAGGAGACCAATGTATATTGGGATTTGTCCTGTTAGCAGAACTGTGAGCAAAAATGTTTTGACTGGTGTTTTCAGCTTACACATTGCATAGGTTTTAGATTTATTTGTATTATTTCATGTGCATTTGGGTGAATGCAGGTGCTTCAGCGTACAGGGCCCTAGAGGACAACCGTGGAGTCTCTAATACTGAGGGATTACCATCATGACAAGCTGTGTCATACAAAGTCTGGTCTTTCTGCTTGTGTGGCAGCCACTTTAGTGACTGGGCCATCTCTCCAGACCCTGGAGTATTGTTAAATGAAACTTTTCGGTGCTAAATGATAGTAAAAGCTTGGCAGACCACCCTGATGTAACCTTTAGTTACTGAAATTCCAGTCAGAGTCATTCCTGTTTCGTTTTATTTATTCTTGATAATTGGATTTTTATAATATTACTTTTCCTGATTTCCCTCTTGCAAATCAAGACAGTTGTCCAGTTTTTTCTTTCGTTCATCCTTTTTCCTCTATGTGATGTATTCTTGCTCTGTATTTTTAAGAACAGGTTGTTGAAAAGTACAAATGGACAAGTCTGTTTTAGTAGATTTGGTCCTTCTTAGAACATGATGATTCCTCAGTACATGTTTGAATTATTAGTAACAAGGTAAAAATTCAGATCTATAGGGAAGGGCAGGCAGATCCCAAGATGAGGAGTCAAGAGGGCCCCCAGTTTCAGGACAGTTCATGGGCTACTTAGTAAAACCCTGTTTTATGAATAAAACGAAACAAAGATGTGTTCACCCACTTAAAGACAATCCTCAAAATAACAAGTAAAAGCAGTTCAGCAGAGGAAATTGAGTAACTCAATTAGGTTAATGTTTTGAAGAATTAAAATTTAATACCATAGTGTTTGAATATGATTGGTTATATTGGCTTATTAATATGTATTTATGAGGTAATTTCTTTGTTAGGAGATAGTGAACATAATAGAAACCATTTCTATATTTATGCATGCTTTCTTTTCTATCTCTAATCAAAAACACACAAATTCAAACTATAATGTGATGGGTACCAGGAAAACAGATAACACAAAGAAATTCCTCATCATACTAGAGAAGACGGCAGGCTTTTCCGTTAAAGATAGTTACATAATCCCCCATCATTGATAGGGACTTTTGACATTGTACCTTCTCTTATGTTTGCAGATCATTAATGTGTACATTGAAATCTAACATGTTGCGGGAGTATTTAGAACTATTGCAAGTATTTGCATGAATTTTTTTTTTTTTTTTTTTTGAGAGACAAGCTCTCTCTTGTAGCTCAGGCTGCGCTTGAATTCACTGGTCGCTAATAATGACCTTGACGTCCAGATCTTGCTGTTTGTTTTTGCCATGTGCTGGGGTCCCAGGTGCACACTTCCACACCCACCTCAGCCAAACAGTGAGCAAGGAGACTGAGGTGCAGGCATGTAGGTACAGCGACAATGGCTGCAGGAAAAGACACACTGCTCTTCCCAGCTCCCAAAAGTGTATTTCTTACTTCCCTTAACGTGCTGTGGCTTAGGAAAGCTCCTCACAGCTTGTTAGGTAGGATCTGTCCTCAGTTCACAGAGAGGACACCACACAGACTTCTGGTCTTCCTTACACAGAAGGTGTACAGCAAGCATACGTGCCCCCAAATAATAAAATGGCATTTAAGAATGACGATGAATTCATTTAGCAATGCGACTTTGTGTCTTAGACTATGACAGTCAAGGTGTCTAGCAATAGACAGTAGAGGTCTTGTATTCGCATCATCTATCTGGCATGGGTACCCAAGACATGCTATTGTGACTGAATGCTCAGAATGATGGTCACTGCATCCAAGCCATTACGCTTTCATCATTACAATGTTTACTGGCTGCTGAATCACTTTGAAATTTTTTCCTGTACGATTTCTAAAGAAAACATCCATTGTGTATAATTCTAAAGTGTTACTGTGTAGGGGGAAATATAAACAATAAGTTCATAGTATACTTTTAGTTGCCTTAAAATGATCATTCTTTTTAAATGTGCATTTGATATAGTTAATTTTAGTGCTTAGAAATATCTTTCAAAGAATTATTTTCTAATTTTGTGTGTGTGTGTGTGTGTATGTGCGCGCGCGCACACACACGCTTACTAGCTTACTAGCAACTGTAGGCCATCTTACTAGCTTACTAGCAACTGTAGGCCATCTTACTAGCTTACTAGCAACTGTAGGCCATCTTAGAATGTTGCTAGGAACCAAACTCCAGTCCTCTGCTAGAGCAGTATGCTTTGTTAACCAGCAAGCCAATTCTCCACTTCTGTAGGAAAGATTTTGATCAATTTGTGTGAGGGTTTCAGTGCCTTGCCTGGTCAATGAGATTAGCAGTGTGCAGATCAAATGGCCTAGAAACCTAACAGTGCCCCTGATAGGACCTGACAAGCTATGCTGGTGTGGAAACCATGTAAAGCCAGTGTCTCAGCTCTGAAGTCATGTGACTTTACATAAAATCCTTCTTAGACTCATGTTCTGAGTTGTAAAGAGAGTGTTACATTGAGTTTTGTCATGCTAGAGACATGGCATAACTAATACGTACAAACATACATACAAACATACAAACATGCATACATACATACATGCATACATACATCTTGAAGCCAAAGACTATTTTGCACTCCTTTGAGGGGCCTTCGTTAGTGTTAGTGCTGGCCTTCATGTGTGTGCTGCTGACTCTCTTTGGGAAATGGTGGGCAGGACTGCTCAACTGTGGCATAGAATATTCCTCAGGAAAGACTTTTCTTCTTTTTTTAAAAAAATTTTTTAATTTTTTTTATTTTCAATATTCTTTGTTTACATTCTGAATGCTTTCCCCTTTTCTGGTTCCCCCCTCCCCATCAGTCTCATAAGCCCCCTTCCCTCTGCCCATTTCCCAATCACCCCCTCCCATTTCTCTATCCTGGTGCTCCCCTACAATGCTGGATCAAGTCTTTTCAGAACCAAGGCCCATTCCTTCCCTCTTCTTGGGTATCATTTGATATGCTAATTGTGTCTTGAGAATTCAGAGCTTCTGGGCTAATTAATATCCACTTATCAGTGAGCTTTTCTTCTTTTAATCAGAGAAAGGAAGGAAGGAGAGTCCAGCAAGTAGGTTGGATATTACTCCCGGCTTGAACTGTTCAGAGCCCTCATGAGAACTGAGATACCATGCAGTGTATGCGAATGGACTCAGTCCTTATAAGGGGAAGGAAGCTCCTGTCCTGGCTACCACTGTAGCTTTAAGAAGAGCAAGAGAAGAAGTACACCTAAGAGGGATCAGCTTAATTCTAATTGTCTGCAATTATGATTTCATCATACACAAACTGCTTACAGAGAGTCAGCTATGTCTGCTGTGTAATTTACCAATTAGTCTTGTTTCCTTGGACGGTTAGACATGGGATCTAGACCTCTCAGAGACTACTGCATCAAGTGGCAGGGCATCTTCTCCTCCAGTGTGTTGGTAAAACTGAATACTTGACAGTAGTTATATTTGAGTCCTTAAATGTGATTTATTTAGTGTTTACAAAACTAGAAGAAAGGGTGCAGGACCAATTATTATTCCCATTTCATGGTGGGAACACTGAAGAACAGATACTGGAGTTGGCAAGGCAGATAACTCTGCTAGCAAGCATTGGAAGCCCAGCTCAGATCCAGGTGGGCCTTGTGAGACAGTGGAGACTGCAAAGGAGTATGTGATCAAAGAGTTCCCAGCCGCAAACATACCACAGAAGACCAAGCTCTCAAGATGGATCAGCACCCGACAGCTAGCTATTAAAGCCCATTCAAGGACACCTGCAAAGGTATCAGCCTATGGATTTCAAGAATATGCTTCTGACATATTAGTTTAGCCTACAGGCATGCAGCACACAGCTGCAGAACGGAGAGTTGTATCCATGTCACCTGGGAGTCTGAGAGAACATGTCTGCAAAAGGTGGGCGGCCTTCTGAGGACGAAGGATGTCTAGTTCTATTTGTCTGTTCAGTAAGACTTGTGGAGACAGCTCCTACAAAGACATCAGTCTCCTCTGTCCCTAGATGTGTCCCTATTTTTTTTGGCAGGAGATGACGTCTCTTTTAAAAAATGCAACACTGTTAGTATGATTTGAGCTCCTGTGAACATTTGAGCTCCTGTGGTGTCTGTGCAAAACATACTCTGTCTGCCTTAGGTCTTCTGATAAGTCTCACAGCAGTTTTCTGCTAAGTGGGGAGGGTTTGAAGAGGAGGGAACTCCTACATCTTCCATAAGAGGGGATTCAAAAATGCTGAGCGTGCAGGAAGGAATTGCAATCCGAGAGAATGCTGTGAAGTTATAAAGATAGGGACGTGCAAATGAGACTTTAAAATAAGACATCTCTATAGTGCATGTTTGCCACTTAAGAGAATCTAATGGAATAAACAAGTTGAGGCTTTCCTACAGCAGCATTCCAGGATGCTGCTAACTCCTTGCTCCCCTCCTTGATACGCGTGTGGTTAATTTGCAGACAAACAGCTTTTGAAGCCACCTTGCAGAATATTACATTTATCATAAAGTTTATCACAACAGAATGTTGCAGACTATGGGATGTACTGGGGAGATGGGGACAGAAACAGAAGGCGAGGGCACAGTTGGGAGATAGGGGACTTGTGAAGGTAGAAAACCTGCAGGATTCACTCGCTTAACCAAAGTACCTTTTCCTTGTGGCATAAATATGGGCAGAGGTCACCCAGGGGAAATGCACTCCAGATAGGTAAGGTGACTTGTGAAGGCCATAGAAACCAGATTTCGGAGTAGCCACAGAGGTCTGCACTTCCATCCAGGGGTCCGCTGTGTAGGATATGTGGCTCTCAGCCACAGAGAAGAGAGTAACAGGAACTTCAACACTCAGGTCTCCCTCAGCACAAGAAGTGCTGTATGTTCAGTCGGTTCGGATGTTCCTAAGGGCGGCCGCTCCCTTCTCTGCCCAGGCTCACTGCTTCCTCACTCCTTTGCCTACCTCAGCGGCTTCAGTTCTGCTTCCTGGCCCTGGATGAGTGCTGAGTTTTTGTGCATATTTTGATGCCTGAGAACACTTTGGTTTATATGGGCTGCTTTCTGTTATGCCAAGAAAGGGTTCCTTAAACAGTTCTTCCCTCTATGTATATTTATATTGGGGTAAATTTATAATTCTGTTTTTAAAGCTGTATTTTCGTATTTATTTGAGTGTATGTTCATGTATTTGTGTGTGTGTGTGTGTCTCGTATGCTTGAGTATCCGTGGAGGCCAGAAGAGGGTGTCAGATATGCTAGAGCCAGAGTTACAGTTGGTTGTGAGTTCCCCAGCATGAATGTAGGGACTCAGGTTCTCAGGAAGTGCAGCAAGCAGGACTCCTCAGAGTGCTCTCTAGCATACATACATACATACATACATGTATATTTGTATGTAGTTATCATGTATAATTTTTTGCCTGTGAGTGCAAACCCGAATCACTTGATGTAATCATAATATTGTTTTGTTTTATTTTCTCGGTAAATGTCTCATTTAGCTCAGGTCTGCCTCAGACTCACAGTTAGCAGATGATGACCTTAATCCCTAGTCTTCCTGGGTCCACCTCCAAACTGATCAGAGTCCACAGTATGACTTGTATTTTTTTTAAATCATGTTATCTAATATTATGGTCTTTTCAAGGAGTAAAGTATGGTCTTTTCTCTTTTATCAAGACCCTCTAAATTACTCTTCTATGGTGGGATATTACCAACTATTAAAATTCATACTGTCTCCTTTTGTCCAAATTACTGTCAGATTGTTAGATTGTTTCTAGAATATATTACCATAAATGGGATTTGGTAAGGATCTTTTCTGAAAGATTGTATGAGTTCATGATTTCAGAAATAGCTGGAGTATAGCATAAACATAATGAAAATGTAGATAAATGTGATCTTAATTGCATCCAATTCCTATTCATGAAATAAAAGCAGCAAAAAAAGGATTGATGTATCTCCAACATTAAAAATGACTCAAAATATGAAGCACTTAAATTATAAACCCAATTATTACAATAAACAACTAGATCTTTGGTAATTTGATATGGAAATATGCGATCAAATTTGATTTTTTTTTTAAAAAAAATTTCTTTTGTTCTTGCCCATTAGATACAGTATTCTATGTTTTTTTGCTACTTACGTTCATTTTATTTCCTGGGCTTTGGGAGATGTTGTTATTCACTACTGGGGATCTAATCCAGGGTCTTGCCCAGGCCCTGGCCCACATCTGGTCTGAAAGTGACACCCCAGCCCTAATTACAGTGGGCGTTCTTGCTTCATGTGATGGTGCCCTTAGTTCTTTCATTTGTGAGGCAGAAGCAGGCAGATCTCTGTGAGTTCAAGGCCAGCCTAGTAGGCTAGTCAAGGCTACACATTGAGACCTAAAGCAAAACAACACAAACCAACAAAATCAAATCAGATAACAGGGTACTCTGCTCTGTAGGTACTTTCCTGTAAGCTCTTTGACCTCATGTTATGGGGTCACTGTTCCTTCCCTGCGTTGGCTTTCCTGGTTCAAGACTATATAAAGCCCTCCACGCCGAGAGAGACACAGTTGTTCATCTGTTTCGAGAAGATGGCAGCTTGTATTTCATAAATAGGACTTCATTGCAATTTCAAAAGCAGATTCACCCATATGTTAGTTTGTCAGTGGTAACTAAAACTTAATAGATACTTAGCTTCACATGCGTGTTAAGTGTGTGGAGAGTGGCTGGTCTGAGCGTTACAGTATTAAACGTTTGGAGCTGCTGATCTTAATTTCTGATAAGTTTCAACTTGGGTAATGCTTTTATAACTATCAGTCTGTGAACTAACACTGGATTAATTCAGTAGCATCCCTAGTTTTCAAGTAAATGTTCTGGAATATGGATGCTGTGTTTTGGAGAGATAAATATTCTAACTCAAACCAAGTCGAATCTTGTTCAGAAGATTTTAATTGTTGGCCTGAAATATTTAATACACTGTAGAGCCAAACCTTTCAGTTACAACTGTACAGATCATTAAGTTAATCAATTAGAAGGTGGGATATTTATGGGAGGAATTTTAAAAACTCATCGATCCATCTGATCATTCTTCAGTGCCCCCACTTAGGGTTCAGTCTTACTTAGCTCTGCGAGAAACTTCAACATCAAGCATCATGCTTTATTATTTTTAATCTATCTGTATTCAATATCAAATATCAAGGCAATATCAATTACAAAAACAAATTGATATCAAATATTCACTGAGAAGAGACTAGATTGTTTATACGTTTTTCCTAATGCAATTGGGAGAGTGGCCCATAAATAATTTTTTGGCTTTGTGTGTCCATGTATAACTAATGCTGTTATACCTTTTTATATAATAAGGAAAATGAATATCCAAAAATTTTATAATAGAATACTGAAATTCAAATTTTGTATAGTTTTCACATCATTAAATACTGTTCTTATTGTATTAAACATTTAAAAATTTAAATACACTTTTTGCCAACATTAAAGTCGCATTTTTGAATTTTGAGAATGGACCTTAAGTGTGTCTCTGGCTCTCTGGGTCTCACCGTATTGCTCAGTATAGCCTTGAACCTGGAGTAATCCTCTGTCATTCTCCTGAATAGCGGGATTAGTTATTGGTTAGATCCGATTTGTATTCCACTTAAACATTTGCAGAACTGCTGCATTTCCGTATTAAACAGAGGGATCACGTACAATCATTATATATGAAGATTTATGTTTTACCTCTTTGCCATTCACAAGTCTAGAGTGTTTCTTTCATCTGTTGTTGCGGTAACTTTTCCGTGCCCGGGTGAAACAGCAGAGAGTAGAGTATGCTGACTCTCAATCTAGTAAGATTGTCTCCTGCTCCGACGTACTTCTTGGTTTTAATGCTCACTCACTCCATTTGGGAAACACGCTTTGTCTAGTACTTGCCTTACAAGTCGGGTTCACCTAAACTCTCTCTCTCTCTTTTTTTTTTTTTTTTCATTTTCTTTCTTTTTTAAAATTGAAAGTAGATTTTTTTTCTACATAATATAAACTTTCCCCACCCCCAATTCTCCCATCTCCACCCCTTCCCCAGATCCTTTCCTCCTCTATTTCCCTTTAGAAAAGATCAGGCCTCCAAGAGACAACAAACAGGACAAAACAAGACACAATAAGGCAAGGCAAAAGTCCTCACACTAGCCAACCAAGTAAGAGGAAAAGAGTCCCAAGGGCAGCAAAAGACTCAGACACACTGGTTCCCACTGCTGGGAGCCCCAGAGAAAACACTAGGCTAACAGCCATCAGAGGCCTGCTGAGGACCTGGTGTAGACAAACCCCTGTGGTTCCAGGGGTTGTCTCCTCAGTCTCCGTGAGCCCCTAAGAGCCCTAAAATAGTTGATTGTTTTTGTGATGCATAATTTCTGCTTTTTGCATGTTTTTTTTTTAATAGCCAAGAGTCTTTAAATTCAGACTGTCCACTCTATAAGGATAAAATTAAAAGTATTCTAGGTTATGAAGGAAAATAAACATTTCAAGTCCAGGGAGAACTCTGCCTAGGACTTCAGCAAGGAACTGCTTTGTGACTGCGCGTAGACAAGTCCCATGTTGTCTTTTAAGGTTTTATAACTATATAACAGTAGATTCAATTATGGTTTTAACAATTTACAAAATTTCAGGTTTTTTTTCTTTAAATTTCATCCTTTTGTCAAAATGAAGACAAACCTCAGAAACAAATACAGAGATGGTACCCAGACTCACTCCAATGGCAGAGCCGCCATATTGTCCTTTAACAAAGATACCTGCATCCCATCACAGACTAGAATTCCATCCTATTTACAGTCTGGCTGTTGCTAGGGACACCTGGTGGCTTTTAGAGGGGTCTGTACACTGGGTGGGCTTCTTACAGGGTGTGAAAATAAAGGCATTGCCTCTATCCAGTTTGTTAACTTACTTGCCTGATTGCAGAGGGATCCAAGAGAGAAATTGGAGCCTGCCAGAGACATAAATACAACAGCGGAAGTGACTGAGCTATAAGGAAAGGCTTGCTTTTACCTGATGTTTTTTTTTTTTAATGAGGTGAAATTTTCAATGTTGTTGTTTGTCCTGTTCTAAGGTTTGCATACAGAGTATGCGTTTCTTTGTGGCTGTTTCCTGCCTTTGTATTCTGAAGGAGGTGAGGTTTGCTGGTCCGCTTGGGGCATCTTGGAAGTTTTCATTAGTTCAGTAGTTCATTTAGTGTAATCGTACAGCAGTCAGATTGCGCTGGGTTTTTTTTTATGTGTGGATCTGTTATCTCACTAGTCTGGTTAGTTTTCCTTACAGGTTCCTACCATCCTTTAGAATGTTGTCTTTGCATCTGGTTGGGACATCAGCGCCACCTTCAATCCAAAAGAGACTGACACAGCACTAACGACTATTCCTATATTAAACTCTTATGATTGCCGCAGCAATCAATCACAATCTCCACACTGTTTTGTGGACATAAAAGGAAACATCTCAACGTGTTTTGGGCCTCAGAAGTTAATTTTTCTTAGGCGAGGACACAGGAAGTGTCCTTGGATTCTTCTTGGAATCCACTTGGATTTTTCTGCCTCTTGGCAGAGAAACCCTTTTCTGATGTCTTCAGTAGCATTCGTTTATTTACTTCTTTAAAGGGAAAATTCTAGGTTAGATACTCCTTTGGGATTTTAAGGAAAACAAATGCATCCTTTAAAAGGGATCTAAATCCTACATCTACCAGGCTGGTCAGCATGTAATTCCAATACTCCAGAGGTGGAGGCAGGAGGATGGTGAGTTTAAGGGCAGCTACTGCTGCAGAGTGGGTTCGAGAGCAGCCTAGAATACATGAGACCTTGTCTCAAAACAAACACACAAAACAACAACAACAAAAACCCAACCAAACTAATAATAATAACAAGTAAAAGTGTATGTGTTAGAAAATTAGAAGTGCCGGACCCTTCTGTGGAAGAAGTTGGCCTGCTTTTCTCAGTGCCGAGTGGTTGACATGGCTAACTGGAAAGGCGGGATTTGGCGGGAATTCTTTTCCTTAGGAGCCTCGTGAGCCCCCTTTTAGGCCACTTGTTTGTGTCAGCAGAGGTTGCCTGTGGTCCTTCCTGTTCCTTGCCTATGGGTGGCTTCCTGTGGTTTCAGAGTCCTTAGCACAGACTCTGGAGTCTGCATTAATTGGTTTCCTTGACCTGCTTTCCCTGAGCTAGGTGGAACTGCTGCACACCTGTAGCGTTTATTACTGCCGAATCAAACTTCATTGATGTGACAGTCCTCTTCGAAATATACTGATGTCTCTGGCGAGAACCCTTTTAGATTCACCTTTTAAAAAATGAGGAAGAGATTAGTGGTTTTCTGAGATTAGTGGCTTTCTGCTGGTTGTTTTTTCTTGTCTTTTAGTAAAGGCATTGTTTATATCTGAATACAGCTGGAGGCAGAGTCGCTCTCCAGACTTGATCGGGGAGGCCTGCCCTCTGTAGTTGAGTTGAAATGGACTCTAATGAAGTCACAGGACAGGATGGAGTCCTGCTGAGTGTGCGTGGCTGGGTGTGCCATACTGGATGCAGAAGTAAATTTCACAGTCTGTGTTCTTCCCTCTAATGTTGTCACTGCTTTAAAGGTCATAGTTCTCCAAGTCCAGGCTGTAGAATTAATGGGATTCTCATAACAAAGGGGGCATAAGAGGGAATTGTAAAATCAATTGTGTTCTTCAGTGAGAAGTGACAGTCCCCTACCTGAGATAAGAAATCGTTTTTTCTTTACTTATTCTGTAATTATTTTCTAGTTTCTTTGTTGACAATGCATGAATTATAGAGATGTTCTGCAGAGCTTTCATTTAGTCAGGCGTACAAAGTGAGTGGCCTAGAAATATTTCGTTCCTGTTGCTAACTCCTTATTAGCTTTTAGCTAGCTGGAAACAGAAGTGTTGTGAAGAATATTTTATTTCCTTGAAGAGAAACGAGTGGGTTGTTGCTGGGTAATTCATGGCGGGAATAGTGGGGGATGTTGATCTCCAGCTCCCAAAGGTTGACTTAGATGAACACCCTCTTTCCAAGGAGACTCCTCCATCCATGACAGTCATCAGATGCAGGCCCATAATCATGTTGACTCCGCTGCAGTCCTGATGGCCACCAGAGCAGCAGGGCACAGTAGGTGCAGTGTGAGTGAGTATCTAGGCCTGAGTTCAGACTTTGTCATTGTCAGGGAAGCCTTGAGCTGGTGTTTGTTTGAATTCCTTTTCCTTTTCTTCTGAGTCAGGGTTGCATGTAGCCTAGGCTGACCTTGAGCCGAAATTACAGGTGAGCCTGGTGGGGAACGTGTTTCTCCTGCTTCCTTTATTGCTGGGGTACAGCTATACACCATAGTATGTACCTAAGTCATGGGGTCCTGTGGCGTGGACTCAAGGTGTCCTCCATGCTAGGGAAGTCTTCTATCAACTACACTCCAGTCTACAGGCAACTCCATAGTACTGAGGCAGCTGAGCCTTGCTAATGCAGGCCACTGGAGATGTTTCTGAAGCAGATTGGGATTCCAGAAGGAAGCCAGGGTTTCTAAGCTTCGAGAGAGGTTGTGGTCGCATGCTGAGACTCTTAAAAAAAAGCTTTTCCTGAGGCTTAATGTTATTTTTGTAGACATCCTTGCTGGGAGGTTTTCCTTTAAAGTTCAGGATTAAACCTGTCATATTTTATAACTTAAACTACAGTGTTTTAATGACACTTGTGAATTATTACCCAGTGGTGGATAATTTAGAAGTTTTTACGAGAGTGGGATCAATTTCTTTCTAATAAGTAATTGAATCCCAGATGTTTTGAAGGGCTCATAATGAATTATTTTCTCAGCATTCTGAGAGGACCTCCAAAGTGCTAATATTTAACCTAGCAGCTGGTGGGAGTCTTAACATTTTACTTTGGCATGTCCAGAGGGTGACCAGGATTAGTGATACTTGACTTTATGTAATTAGAGTTTTCAACTTTTCATCATATATTTATTTAAATTATTTTAAAAATATATTTCCAAAGATAGTTACAGCATTTTTGGATTTAAATTGATTTTTTACTTAAGTTACTGTTAAGATTTAAAAATTATAAACTTGTTTGAAATACTTTGATGTTTAAACATCCTGTTGACTTTTTTTTTTTTATATCTAAAATAAACAGCTTGATTCTAAACCCAAATGACACAAGAAGTAAAGGCAGCGAGGGCCTTGCAAGATGGATCAGTTGGGAAGTTGGGTTGGGAGTCCCATCCCTGGGATCCACGTGGAAGAAGAGGAGGAATGACTCCCACAGGTTGTCTTCTGGCCTGTGCCCACATACAGACACTTAATTAAATACACGCAACCAGGCTGAAGAAGCTAAAGTGTGACAGGCCTCTGTGTTGATCATGTGATCTTAAATTGAACAGGTTTTTTTTTTTGGGGGGGGGGAATCCTCTTTGTGTTTGGGAGTTCATGTAACCTCCCTGTACATACTTCTGCTTTTTCTTCCTTTCCTTTCCTTTTCCTTTTCCTTTTCCTTTTCCTTTCCTTTTCTTTCTTGGTTTTTGGCTGTCCTGGAACTCACTCTATAGACCAGGCTGGTCTTGAACTCAGAAATACGCCTGCTTCTGCCTCCCGAGTGCTGGGACTAAAGACATGCGTCACCACCACTGGCTGACTTCCACATTTTCTGTACTAGTATGTGTACATGGACTTATATTAGCCCATGGGAGTTGTACACTTTTTACCTTTATTGTGAGCTTTGAAAACAAGGCCATAGGTGAATGGTATTTATAGTCTTACGTGTCATAGTTTGAGTTTCTCAGCACATATATACCTCAGAGAGATTGTGTATCAGTGAACACAACAACCCTCATATTTTAGAGGTTCCTTTTTACCTGTGTGTGTGTGTGTGTGTGTGTGTGTGTGCGCACTCAGAGGTCAGAGTACAACTTTTAAAGGTCAGAGGATAATTTTTGTGAGTCAGTTGTCAACCTCGTTGGTCCCAGTCTTTGAACTCAGGGCTTCAGACAAGTACCTTTACCAATGAGCTATCACATCAGTCCTGATAAGGGTATTTTAATGACCAGAGTAGTCAAGAAACTGAAGCAGCATTGAGCTCCCATAAACTTACAGGAAATTATTTTTCCAACACCCTGCCTTTAGCCATACAAAGTTTTACTAAGCTCTTGAACATTGTTTTTCATTGACATCATGAATATGCAGAGGTAAATGGAACTGTTGAACTATTAGTGAACTAATTTCTCTTTGAGACTTGCTCTTAGCACTCTTCCACTGCAGGAAGAGACCTCATTAACATATATGAATGGAAGTCATTCAGAGATTTCATAGGCCAGCCCTTGTAATAAACGCTGGCCCGAGTTAATGTCTCAGGACAGCTTGAAGTCACAGCCCCAGTCCCCACAGAGGTCCTTGATAATGAAAAGCCACCGTTCCTGCTAGGACCAGAGTACAGCATGAGCAGTAGTATCCGTGACCGCTTAGTCCAGAGACATTAAGAAAAGTAGTACCAGAGACCTTGAAACGTTTATATTCTAGTTAATTAGAAACCTGTTTATAGACACGATTCCCACAGAATAGTGTACAAGTCTGAATAGAGACAAGGGCGGACAGGCAAAATGTTTGTCATCACTCGCTTCATGTCCAACCAAATGTGCTCTTTGTCGACAAAGCACTACATCATTTTGCCAAGATGCTTAGAGTTGTGAGAACCAGTGGTGGCACTTCAGTTGTGACCTTTCCGGTGGTTCCCATCATAGCAGTGCACCTGTTCCTGGGAGCTGCATCCTAAATGCAGATGATTTGAGGCTCAAGTCTCTGCACCTGTTGCCTGGAGGTATTTACTCCAGTCGCTAGCCTACAGCAGGGAGAGTTATGGCTTGACATTTTTTTAGCTTGGGGGGAAGAAACTGTCTAAGGAATCATTTGTTCTGAAGGCAGAAACAGAGCAAAGCAGTTCATTTCAGTCTAAGCCCTGGTCTTTGGCAGGATCCACATTTGCACAGCTCCAAGATGCAGTATTGATCCTTCCCCCACCCCAGAAGCCTCCTACTAGTTTTTTTTTCCTCCAATTGTCAGCAAGATGGATTGGATTACACTTTGCTGGTTGGAATGCTTAGGGGGGTGGGGATGGGAGGCACTGAAATAAAAATAGATCCCAAGCCCAGCTACGAATAAATGTCATAGCAATAATGTGGTTACACGACTTTAATTTAGGGATTGTGTGATGTTGGTCATGGTGACCCAGCCATTTAAGCAAATATTTGACCATCACACACAGTTTGCTTTTGTGCCCTTTTTCTCTCCCAAGATTGACAGCACACAGCACAGCATAAGCCTGCCCTCCATAGCAGTGTACAGCCAATGGCCGTCATGACGTGGAGAGTCTTGAAAGCAACCTGTCAGAGCGTTCGTGTACAGCATGTGAAACCGTGGGGAATTTAAATCTTACTTAGCCCCTGGGTCTTCCTCCGTAAACCTGTCGTCTTAATAGTTCCCATCAATAAGGGGTTTTGCAGGATCATTAGCCATTAAGCATTTGAAATATCTTCATAGGGGTTTCTGATGGGGTGAGGTAAAATTGTCTTCAGTGACCATTTTGGGCTGTGGAAATAAACTAAAGCCATACGGCCAATGGCGAGCATTTGCTTGTGAAAATGTGCTGAACTTTTGTCAGAAGCCATAGGAACCCACACCCTCTAGTGTGAAGCCACCGTCGACTCCCATTTCTCCTCACTGCACTAGGGTGCAGGGTATTGCTGTGGCTGGAGTTGAGGATGGAAGCTGCAGCCCAACCCTGTTGCCAGGAACGTGTCAGAGGGAGTGCCTTCTCGCCCCCTAGCACTACTGGAATGTGGTCTCAGGCGCAAGGATGGTGTGGCCATGCGTTCTGAAGCATGTGCAGCAGGCAAGCCCTGAACACCGTCGGAGCTGCATGTTTTCCATGCATGCTTGACTAACCAGGGAAAGCAGCAAGACAGGAGAGCGACAGGAAAGGACTTGGCAGGAAGGAATCTCCAAGGCTGACCTGAGAAGACCCCAGTGCCTTTCTGTTTGCCAGTGTGTTTTCTCCCGTGCCTTCTGCATCTGTAGAGGGTGATGACAGTTGTGAGGGCTCCTGGCTTCTGTGCAGCGCTGGTGCTCCTCCATTGGTTGACCATTAGGCTGTACACATTGGTTGACCTTAGTTTGGAAAGCGGGCTCAGAAATGAAGGCTAGGTAAATGCACGCCAAGGAAGATTCAGAGCTGTAGATCTAGGCAAGACCCAGAAGAGTGTGCAGAGTGGCTGTGACAGGGATTAAAGCCAAATCCAGAGTTGCCAGCAGGATATTGTCTAAAAAGCACAGTTTACAACGACGACTTTATGAGATACGCAAACGAGGAAGTTGAGCCGTACTCTGGAGGAAAGGCATCTAGTAGATGCTGCCGCAGAGAGAGGCCCAGTTGATAAATTTAGCTGGTAAGCGTTTCAAAGCTGCTATTATGGATATGTTCAAAGATTAGAATAAAACCATATTAGAGAATTAAGAGGAATTATGATGACAGAGAGTTAACAAATACAGGGTCTCCACAGAGAAATAAAACTATTTTTAAAAGACCCTGGAGACGGTCTTGGCACATCTTCGCTCTATCACGGCTGTAAGTAAATTAGTGTTTTCTCCACAAACACACATGTCCCAGTTTGTTCTGCTCTAGGATCCTCGCTGCATGTGCCTGGCATAAAGCTGCAGGCTGTGCCCTCCAAGACCTCACCCTGAGACTAGTTTGCCATGGTCACCTGCAGTGTTCAAACACGCACATTCTAAAAGGGCCACCCCTGGATAAAAATGACCTCTCATGTAACAGGAAAAGCCCCATGATGAACTGAAAGCCATTTGTTCTGTAGGTCGGGGGCAAAAAGGGGTAGCGCCCTCTTTTTCCAGTAATATGTTTCTGTGACTTATTATGTTTGCTTACTGCAAACTCTTAAGTTATAGTGAAGATGTTCTTGAGTTATATGGCAGGGGTCAGAGGTCAAAGTTTTCAGTTGAAACAACAGGAAAGTGACTGAAGGAGGCACAGACTACATTTGTCGTAGTGTTGTACTTGTTTGCTGTTGTGTTTTTATAACTGACGCCTGTGGGTTTCTCTCCCTCCCATAAGTCCTTGGATAAAATAGCTAATCTAGAAAGAAACTCCCCAGTGCCACATGATGCCCCTTTAGTTTATAAGACAAATTTGAGAACTTTCTTGGTAGTACCCAATGATCTGCTTTGTCCCACCACACTGCAACCGTTTACCAATGCAGGATCTCCACAGCTTGGAGAAGCAGAGTGAATTCTAGAGTCACTGTGGGTGACTGGGGAAAAAATTGAAAATTCACACATGTGATTTGTTAAAAGGATCTCATTCATCTAGAATGATAATCTGGGTAAATCTTACATAATTCTTAACTGATTTTATTCAGAAGAGGAATCAAGAACTTAGAAGCACAGGGATCACACACACAGGCGCATGTGTACAAAAGCACAACATACCAACATATACACACATGCACATACAAACACATATAAGCAAACCACACAAACACATCACACATATACACAGACACACATACATATGTAAACACCACAAATAGACTCACATGTACATAAACACACAAACATATACATCATACACACAGACACATGTACAAACACAAAGCACACAGAAACCGGCACACATGTACACACATGCATGCATACATGTACATAAATAGAAACACATTACACATGCATGCATACACACAAACCCACCTCATACATACATACATACAAACACAATTCAGGACTTTTCTTTTTTTTCCACATTTAATTGCTATCTATTTCGTATTAGTGGTCTGTGTATCTACAATTCCACAAGTTCCACTTTTATTACGATTCTGTGCCAATCACTGAAATCCTACATATATGTACCAGGTAGTTGATTTCTGTCTAAGAGCATGCTGGTGAAGACAAAGTTTAAAGAAAACAGCTTAGAACCACAATCTGAACAAGGGATGATACAAGAGACACTGTAGCTTTAGGTAAACAGTATTTGCTGTAAGAAAACTGCTATGTTATTTGCAGTGAAAATACCAGAACCCTGATCTCTTTCCTGCTGTGGATTCCATGCCAGAATCCTCTAAACTACTAAAGGATGCTGCTGACCATTCCTTTCGTTCCTTGACTATGTGGGGTGATTGTAATGGAAGCTGTAAAATTCCCTCTATGCTAACAAAACAGCATGGCATTGAGCTATCCAGTTCCTCCAATGGCTTTCACAGCAGAAGATTCATTTAGATCTATACCTGTACCCCTGCACGCTGACAAAGGCCAAAATTAAAGCTTAGAAATCACACAACTTTACAATCAATTGTTTTTTGGCAAAATGTATACCAAGTGTGAATTAATGCTCCAAGCCAATCTCTTAGTAGCACTTTCTAATATTTCTAAGAATTTCTAATAATATGATTTATTCCGTTTATTATGGAATTGTAATTGCAAATCACCTTGTCTTAAAGCAGGTTACACTCTAAAAATTTATTTGATGTCGCTTGTTTGAATTTGCACATTACTTTCCCCACAAATAAATAAGAGCTTGTGAAGCCATACAAATATTTTTAACTAAGACAAATGTAGCAGTATTAGTTAAATTGCTTTTGAAATAGAGTCAGAAAGGGGGTCAAATATTGCAGAACTCGTAGGGGAAAAAACACGTTGTGTGCATTCATCCAGCTAGACATGTTCTGGTTACCTAGCTCTATGCCCGTGCTCCATCCTTGCTATCGGCACACTCCTCCTTTGGTCTGGTGGTCTCCGTTTACCATAGACCTTAGGGCACGCTTCCCAAGCTTGCACATTGCCGTAGCTCCTGAAGATGCTTGTGTTTTCAGTCATAGAATTTTCTTCTCTTCCCTCTGAAGTCTACTACACATTTAGTTTTCTTAGCAGAATTGAGTTTGATCTTTTGGGCTGATCCTATGGGTGTGGTCCAAGAACCCTTTAGTAGGATGCGGCACCTCAGAGAAGGCTTTGAATCAGTGGGGGCATTGTGCGGCTTGGGTAGATTAGGGGTTACTATTGCCCTGACCCAGACATGCTCATCACTCTCCGCTGAAGTTTGTAACTTCAAGCAGTTTCTTCACATTGTGTCAGGTTTTTCTTTTTTTTCCTGTAATTTTTTGAGAAGGGGTAACTATCGTGACACAGAGAGTAATTAAAATGTAATAATAAGATAGTAAAGGAGGACAGAGTGGGGAGCACCTTTAATCCCAATTTCAAGCCTAGCCTTGTCTACATAGCAAGTTACCAGCCAGCCAGAGCTACCCAGGGAGACCCTGTCTCCAAAACAAACAAATATGAAGATTAAAGTTATTAAAGGAATGCTATAAATGGGCAGGAAAATGGGAATAGGACTTCAGGCAGCACATGAGAGTCAGTTACTATGCTGACCAATCTCCTGGTACCACTCCAGTGCAGCTGGAGCCCTTGTCTTTCTTGATCACAGTTGTCACTCCCTCACTTTCCCTGTCACTGACCACTGTTGGCTTGGGCTCTGGGGCTAATTTATGGGATCTCTGGTTTGGAATTTTGGCTTAGATTAGGCTGGCTGGCTGGCTAAAAATTCTCACCCCTTATTCCATTCAAATTCTTCTCTAGCACATGGACCTGTTGTATCCTATGGTAGTCATACAATACTTAATGCATTAGTGTTTAACAGGTAGACTAGCTAGTGTAATGGGTAATTCGCTTCATTTTGTAGATGGTGTAACTTCCAGAACCTTTGCTCTTTGGTATTTATTGGAGTGGGTGGGTTTAGTGCTGTCTCCTGTAAATATTCCTCTTCCAAGTCGTTTCAATGATGACAGTTTTCAAAACAGTGTCTCTAAGTTGAAAATGTTATCATGCCCTAGAATTTGCATTGTCATAATCATTTTAGTTATCTTAGGAAGAACTGCTTATATGAAGTAGTTTTACGGTAATGATGCTGACAGTTAATATGTGTGCATTAAAAATGAGACAGTAAAGATGGTATGTGGCAAAGTCTTCCTCTTTCACACTTGTGACAATTCTTTCTGGATTTATCTATGAATTTATCCAACAGAAGATATTTACTTGTGTTTATAATAGATTATAGAGAAAATGACTCATAAAGGTAATTTTAAGATGTTTAATAAGGGTGATGAGTCCAGATAAAGATGTATAGAAGTATCTCGTAGTAGTACCTTTAGATGTCCAATTAAGAATAAACACTCTGACATCTCTTGGCTGTGATGAATCATGTCTCTTGAAAATGCCTTGCTGAAACAATCCGAAAGTCTGACTTTCTGTGTTCATTCTCTCCTAGGTTTCAGCAGAGCAGCCTTACCATTCGGGTTAGTTAGACGAGAGCTATCCTGTGAGGGTTATTCTATAGACCTGCGGTGTCCAGGCAGTGATGTCATCATGATTGAGAGTGCGAACTACGGTCGGACAGACGACAAGATCTGCGACGCAGACCCCTTTCAGATGGAGAACACAGACTGCTACCTCCCCGATGCCTTCAAAATCATGACTCAAAGGTACATGTGTGTGCACGCATGCCCAGGGTTAGCTGCTCTGTCCAACAACTGTCTGCCCAAAGCAGCTGCTGCCGATAACTCAGTCTATGAATTAGGCCAACATCTGCATTATATTATTTTCTGCCACATATAAATCTTGCACAATGTCTTAATATAGATGACAGAATGTATAGGAAAACGGAACACATACCCTTGTAATAGACCATAAAATAGAAGTAGGAAGATTTCAAACCTAAGCTTGTTTCTCGAGGCTTGAGAAATTTGATGTGTTTTCTGTAGTCAAAAAGAACGTGTATTTGTCTAGAACTTTGTCAGTAATTGCTCTTTACCCTTATTATGTTTTCAGTGAGTTTGTATAGCAGTTTAAAGTCAAGTCAAAATTGAGTAGTGTGTGTGTGTGTGTGTGTAGATTCTGGTGTGAACTTGAGTTTTCAGGCTTATAAGGGTAAATACTCATATTTGCAACTGTTGGGTTGTATATGAAGAGTTCATTACAATTTATGAGAAGCCTTCATTTGGGTTTGGTATAGCTTACCTATAAATTCTGGTTCTTAGCAGGCTGAGGCAGGAAGATTATGAGTTTTAGGCTATCCTGGACAATACGGAGAAATCCTTTCCCCTGCCATCCACCTCCTCACCCGCCTCTCATCTGTGAGAGTACAGGTGGTGTGGGACCTGTAAACTGTCTTCTAAAGTGGCTGCTTCACTGTTTTGCTTGGCTACAATAAGAGAGTGGGTGGCATTATTGCCCACCCTTTCCCCCCACTTAGTGTTGGCAGTGTTAGGATGCTAGCCGCTTTATAAACAGCTCCTTGTTTCCATTAGCATCCTGCCATGACCCAGAGCACAGAGCTCCTTCTCATGTGCTCCTGTCTTGCTGGAGATGATAGCTTCTGTCTGTTCCCAGTCCTCTCCCCCTTTATAACTCATGCTGCTAGTTTAGTTTTAAGGATTCTTTGTATACTTAGGTGGATGCTACTTTCTCAGTTGTGTCCTGTGCAAATGTATCCAACACATTGCTGGCTTTTGTTCTGTGCTCCTGGTCCTTAACCTTAAGGCAACAACAGTAAATGGACAGGTGCAAACTAGAAAATATGTAGCTAACTGTGTCCTCCTGGGACCAGAGAGGAAATCCTACTAAACAGTGAACAACTTCCAGTGTCTGTGTTCCAGTTTTACCTTCAGGAAGCCATAACTACAGGGCTGGTTAGTAGAGTTTGGGCGCTATGCTGTCTATGTAATGTATAGGCTAAAACTGGCATGCAACGTATATTTCTGCCTAGTAACGAGAGTATCTGCCTCAAACCGTACATACATAAACATATTCTAATAAGGTCCTTCCAGTCAAGTTCTCCCCTTCATTAATTTATGCATTCTTCAAGATGATTCTGAGAATAAATATATGTTATTTACACTTGGTCATTGAATATTCTTTCTTTCTTTCTTTCTTTTTTTTTTTTTTTTTGTTCACAATTAGGAAAATAAAAGTTCAAGGCAATACCAATGTGAGGCCATTGATGCTCGGTGCGCCCTGATCTGCCTTAGTTCAGTGTGTACGTCACTGCAGATCGGGCTCCATCTAAACGGTTGCCATTCAGTCCGATGGGCTGAGTGTACAGTAGACATGCGGGATGCCTGAACACCTGGGCTGCCTTACTGAATCTGAGCATTTTTATTCCTTCCCCTCCTAAGTCCCAGATGATTACGGACAGAAAGTCGATAGCGGAGATGGTCCCTGTTCAGCACGCCAAGGCTGCGTGCCCCCATACATTCATTCCGAACTTAAACATTTCTAACTTGGATGTGTGCTTATGGAGGCTGGATAGAAACAGAGGTCTGCTGCTGACCTCGTAAGGGAGGATCTGCATATCTCTAGCCTAGGAAACAATACAAATTTCAGTCTTTCAACTGTATGTTCCTTTTGCTCCATGCTGAGGTTGAAGAAAACCTCAATTGAACATGATAGGTCCAGGAGAACCTACCTTAGACACAAGGCACCTAACTCTTGGCATTGTTGTTTTTTAAATTTGGAAATTCACAGCAGCTCAGTGAACCTTGTCATATGTGTGTACATACAACAGTTTCTTGTCATTTTGACCATTAATTCTGCAATACTCCAGTTTTCCAGCACTGCTTTGTCCAAAGGTCCCCATTATTTAGGATGTGACTAATAGTCACATAGTTTAGCATTAGTATTATTTTTAAATTTCATGGAAGAAAACCCTTAATCTTTCCGTTGCTTCCCCCTCTGTCTTTCCTGCTTCCCCCTTCTGGGAACAGCATCATAATGAGATTTCTAACTTGATTAGCAGATCACCTAGAAGAATAACATCTATGTGTGGGTAGTCATTACAGACACAATGAAAACATCAGAGGATATGAGGACATGGAAGAAAAAATGCGAACACATTTCCTACAATTGTCTGTGCTTTAAGAATATGTGTTCTTGAGAGGATGTATTGGGATTATGGATTGGTATATTTTAACTGACAGGCAGTATAACTAGATTTCCAAATGTGGATAGTGGCTTGCTAGGCCTTTTTAAGAAACTAGAGAACATCACCAAAGTTTTAAAAGAGTTCCATCAAAAGGGTCCTTCTTTTAATTCTTATGGAATTAGCGTTAAGGTTCTGAGACACAATCCCCGTTGTATAAATAGTGCTTGATAAGATACTCTCTTACTTAACACCCAAATCCCAGATGAGGCATGTAAGATCAGAAGTCTAGCCTGTAAACAGAGCCTTTATTTGGTAACGCGGCTTCTTTAATTTGAGCATCTACAACAGAAAATCTGGATCCTAACATTGTACCAACATGGTAGCACAAACGGAAAATGATGCCACATGGCTTTTTTGACATAAGTGCCACAAAGCATGGTTCTACTGAACGCACTGGTCCTAACCTCCTGTCTGTGTCGAAGGTACTGTGAAACAATGAACGCTGTGTCTCTCCTTCTGTCTTACCTCCTCAGTCATCTGCTACATATAATGTTCAGGTCTTCCATACCCGTAAAACTTTAGAGATGTCTTTGCTCCCAGTTCTTTCAGACAGGAGACCATACACGCACAGAGAACATTTTGCACATGGTGTTTCAAGTGTGGAGTGCTGTCTGTGTCTTGGTTCTGTCAGGACATAGTAATAACACACCGTTTCTCCTTTCCGCTTACTGGTCCACTTCAGTCATGAAGGGCAGCATCTGGAAGCAGGCCAGGGAGGAGCAGAAAGTGAAAAACTTAGTATGGAGGGTTAGCTGTTTTCAATAGACAGTTAAAGAAGCCAATATGGTGGGAGTCAGTGCAAAGAGCCTCTCAGGCAGGTCTGGCCTCAGGGGCTCAGACAGGGCTAGTGCAAGGCATGTGCACATGGGCACACACTAAAGTACACAGCAGATGCTTAGGATAAATTTCAAACTTCATATTCTCTAGGTGTAAAAAGCATACATCCTTCGCCTAGTCTCAGTGCAGGAGGGCTCCATGTCTGGTTCCCGCAGTTCTTGAAAAAATGTTAAATTTAGGGAACACATGTTATTGTCTCATTATCAGATCTTCAGATGGGGTATGGGGCATTGGCATAAATAAAGAAATCATTCCAAATATAGTAACTGATACCCCATTTTGAATTGTAGTATACTTATGCTGGTTGGTTTATAATTATTTAATCAGCACTATGACAGTTTGAACATAAATACTGCATTGAAAAGAGGAAAGACAAGACTGAAATTATCTGGAAAGCGTTTTCCTAGTGTGAGCATATAAATACTGTGTTCACGACACGTCACAACGGAGCACATAAGGAGGGCTGTCATGTGACTGGCCTGGTCGGAAAGGACCTTAGGGAAACCAGGGAGGAGATGGCTCTGCAGCTGGGTCCTCAGTGAATAATTACTGTGCACAAATCACCATTTGACTCTGAAGACACAAAACCTCAGGTAGTTTAGGGAAATTTTCTGTTTAGGTCCTCAAAATAGAGGCATTGAATAATGTACCAAAGAGAGACATTTCTATTTCTTGAACCCAGAAATTTTCTTTTTGGAAAGCTCAAGTAGCTATCCTACATACTCCTTTGAGTTACAAAGCTCCCTTCCCGAACTCAGCGAGGGGCTCGCGTCTCTCAGTGCAGTGTGGCGGTTGCTGGGCCTGTCAGACCTTAATTTCTGTTGGTAAGAATGAGTTCACCAGGCTTCCATTCCAGATGGTGAGGGTTGGGCTATTGTTACTCTACTTTCTATGTACCTGGTCATTTATGTGAAGTGGCTGGGTTAGTAACCGGTAGTCACACTTTCCCTGTGCCCCTTACTCAGAATCTGAAGTACAAGAAATATATCAGATAACAGATTTTGAAATATTTGCCCCAGATTTCCTGGTTAAATATCATGATCCAAAAGGGACCTAAGTCCAGTGTGCCCTGAGTATTTCGGGTTTTATATTTGAAATATTTCAGATTTTCTAATGAGTAATATTTAAACGTTATGCTTGCCCTTATTCTCCATAGTTCATCTTCAAAAGGTTGAGTTCATCTCATTTCCTAAAAATATTTATTTATATGTGAAGATTCTTAGATGGTCACCATTACAGATAATGGTGGCTTTTAACAATCTTTGAAGATTGTTGTGGGGACACCATTACATAAGAGTTAGCAATTCTTTCATGTTTGTAACGAAAATGATTTCACCTCTTATCCTGAAACTCTGATTGATAAGCAAGTTTGGAATTCCGCTGAGAGTTCTGAGTCTCTGCCACACTTGAGTGCAGCCTGGTCGGTGGCCTAAACCTCAGGGCGCAGCATTGTATGTGACCTCAGGTAGGGCTGACGGTAGGAAGACAGCACTCTGTTCTCACACTGCTGCCTGGAGGAATGCTAACCAGGCACGCTCCATTCTAGTAGAGGTAGGCTGTAGCTTCTCTTTTAATAGAAGCGTTGAACATTATCAGGCTGTTCACCAAGGCGGGAGGAGGCCTTCCTCCTACTTCACTCCCCTTCCTCACACTTCCTGAATCAGCTGTCCTGTGCACTCTGCCCGCTGCTGCACGAGTATTCGCCCTATGTGTTTACAAAGCTGATAGTGTGATATCCCTTCCTTCCCCCCTTTTAAAGACTGTGAGCCTTTGAGAAGGGTACAGTTACTTGGCACAGAGGGTAGCACCGCCAAATATATGTTGAATGATTAATTCCTTAGTCGAATGTGTTTACATATCATGGCATATCTTTTGGGCTTTGCTTGTTCGGTTTTCTGGGACAGGGTTTGGCTGTGTAGCCCTGGCTAGCACCAAGTCAGCAGTGTAACTTCTCCAGCCTCCCATATGTGCTAGAATTACAATCACACCTGAAGATGCAATTTTATTATTCAATAATGTTGAAGTTCAATTCTGTTATTTAAAGTTGATAAACTAACTTACTTTCAAATATTCTAGTAGATATCAATTATATATAAACTAAACAAAGGATAATGTGTATGGGTGTACACACACACACACACACACACACACACACACACACAGAGAGAGAGAGAGTCCACATAGAGAACATTGCTATAAGTAGTGGTAAATATCAAAGCTCAGACGTTAGCCTAAAGAATCCATTAAAATGCAGCCAAGGTTCTGGCAGACTTCATGATTATAGATTTCTGTTGGTGTGTAGCCTCCTTGATATACAAACCTCTCAGCCTTCATATTGATCTTCGTAAAGAGGCCCTGAGTCCATGTCAGAGTTCTAGGGGTTTTTTTGTTTTTTGTTTTGTTTTTTTTTAATTGTTTTGTTTTGGGTTTTTTGTTTTTGTTTTTTTGTCTTTAATTTAATTAGTACACATTTACTGATCTCACTTTACAGGCAACAATGATGTTTATGCAAACCTTTCTCAGACCTGAGCTCTCTTCCATGCTAATCATCTTTTCAGAGCAATAAACAGCTCAGTCTGGGTTTTCATCTGAGGTGATGTTTCATGGGACTGGGGAGTTGCCCTAAGTGCCTGCTAGCCGGGGTACTCAGTACACTCATCCCTTCCCACAGGGTCCAGGCTGGCAGCTTCTGAGAAAGTGCGTCCATCCCGTGAGTGCGTATCCCAAGGGCTTTTAGCTATCTGTGGTGTCAGGTTTATCAGTCGTTGGTCCATTAGGATGGAATACCAGTGTGGAGAAGAAGCAACTTGGGGTCTATTGACTCAGCGTTTCTATGCAAAACAGACTGAGGATGTTTTCAGTGTCCTGGTGATGGGCTTCCTCAATTTTCCAGCGCTAAGTTTGTTTATGGATAATGACTTGGAATTTCTTCTTTGGCTGCAGGTTTCTAAGTTGTTAGCATAGATTCTTGAATCTTAGAACAGTATAGACTACCATTACAGCTCCAATTGGTATGTCTAATTGGATACATGCTTTGCATGTTATGATGGGCATGTAAACCTAGGTCTCGTAGAAAGGGAGATTACTGGCAATTAAAAAAAAAAAGGAACACTGCTCTCCCTGCCCCTCATACCCCCCTCTCCCGGATCCCCCATCCTCCACCCCTGCGATGCATCCGACTGGAAGGCTGAATGCTTTACAACTTTGCATTTAGTTTTGATCTTGGACAGAGTGCATGGAGATAAAGGAAGATATGGGTTTTCTTGGAGGGTGGTCCCTATTGTTTGGTTCAGTATGTACGATGCCATGTCAGTCTCCTGCCTCAGTCTCCTGAGTGATGGAGTGTCAGGTCCACCACCACTCACCCACCAGGCTTGTGAGTGAGTTTTAATCTGAACTGGTAGTGGATAAAGAAAGGTTGAAATGACATCTTCTGGCAGCCACCGTCAGGTAAGCACATAGGATGGCCGTGCAAACAGAGTAATAAAGAAAAGGGAAATTTACTGTTTAAGAGTTACAACCTCTGATCCAGTTATGGGGTTTTGTCTTCTGTTTGGATACTGTCTACCCTCCATCCATAGAATCATACAAGGGATATACTTTCTACCAGTTTTCTACCAGTATAAGGTACAACTTTATAATCAGTAATTCAGTGCATATATACATTGGCATTTTGGAACCTACCGTAAAATGAACAATAAACCAATTTAATTCCAGGTAAACTGATAATAATACTGTTGTATATTCAGTGAGATTTTAATCGTATTTTATACATGTATACACAAGATAGGGAAACTGCCCTAATTTCTTATTTTTGTTTTGGTTTTGTTTGGCTTATTTGTTATTGTTGGTTTTAGACAGGGTCTCACCAGCTAGCCCTGGCTGGTCTGGAGCTCTCTGTGTAGACTAGGCTGGCTTTGAAGTCACGGTGACCTTGCCGGCCCAAGTGGTGGAATTAGAGGAACCAACCTGTGCTGGACCTGTATTTCATTTTCTCATTAGCAGTTCAACATCAGGCTCTTATTGGTTAATCTTATGAATTACAGAAACATTTCTTTAAAGCATTTTACATCATCAATAATCATGGCTTCCCTTATTTTTCAGAAATTCTATATTGGAATTGTTAACATGAAAGACCATAATAGTAAGAGCAAAATCACACCAGTATTGATGTTTTTTATTTTGCATGTTGGCTAGGGAAAGTTATTGTGAAGAATGAGTTTCCCAGTGGCCTTTTACCAATACATATTTAGCTGTCTTGAAGATTTTAAAAACCTATCTTTCTTACCTTACTCTGCACTTACTTAAATATATTATAGCAATTTAAATTGTTCAGTGCTGTTTGCTATCCTGCAATTAATTTTAGAGCTAATAATATCAGTTTCACACGTTTCTAGGAGAAATCTCATTTAGGACAAAAAGCAAGACAAAAGAGATTCTGCTGCCCCTGAATACTGTCTATTCCATATAAACCAGTCAAGGATAGTATGTAACCAATACACTCAAGATCTCTGGGTGTTTCTGGTGATGCCACATCGCCACATGCCACCAGAAGACATGGTTTCTCTCTAACAAACTGCCCACCTGTGATACCCAGATTTACTATTGTGATGGATACTGAGAGAAAGACCTTAAGGGAGAAAATGATTATTTTGGATCAAGTCCAAAGCCACATGTCCCCATTACTTGGGTCCTGATGGGAGGTGGGAAATCTTGGTTGGAATAGCATGCTGCAGAGGAGGTCCTGCTTCTCACAGATATTGCAAAGTGGACAACCTGTAGCCATTCTCTTTGTTTTCATTCTGCTTGTCCATTTTACACCTCCCCATGTGTGGTGGCTGCAGAGCAGCTAAGATCATTTGAAGATCCTGTTAAGTGGAAACTTGATTTGTGATAATTCAGCCTGGGTTTGTTGTGGTATTTTTTTTTATGTCATTTGATGTGGTGGGCTATTCTGATGAATAAATGGCATGTGGGAAATATTCATGCGACTCATTGTATAGTTTCTAGTGATACTGGCCTGAGTGTGCCAGGCCACACCACAATGCAAACGTTTCCCATACAGGGGGAGGGAAAGAGGAGTAAGACTAGTATTGATACTGTGTATCCAGCAACAATCAGGCTGATGTTGATACCGTGTATCCAGCAACAGTCAGGCTGATGTTGATACCGTGTATCCAGCAACAGTCAGACTGATGTTGATATTGTGTTTCAAGCAACAGTCAAACTGATGTTGATACTGTGTATCCAGCAACCGTTATTAAATGTGTGAGGCATTAGTTGTTCAGCTTTCAGACATTCCCCCAAGTGTAGCTATTGGAACACAGATTACATATGGCACCTGCCACATGCAGTAGGTAAAATTAAAATAGGCCATGCAACATTTGGAAAAAGAGATGAAAATGCACAAGCTCTAATAATTAAATTTATTTAAAGGACATTAAATGATAGTGAAATGTATGTTAAAATGTTGAGCACAAGTAACCCATTTCCACAGTTGATGCTAAATACTATAATGGGGATGTAACCCAGTGAGTTTTAAGACTATGAGAATGATGGACATTGTTTTTTCCTTGGTTTCTCACGCATCTGCCCACTTAGAGATAACACTATCACTAGCATCTACTATTACACACTAATAGCCTATGTGTCAAGAAATGTTTTAAGTCATGAGTCTTTAATAATAACTTCAATAAAATCTCCAATCAAGAGATCTTTCAAAAGATGAGTTTCCCCACTCCTCATTGCCTTTGGAACTTGCGAGAACCATAAATCCAGAGACGATAAGAAAATGCCTGCTGACTTTTAAAAGCATATTTTGTTATTTGATGAGCTTGTTCCACACATTAAATTACATCCTGATCTAGCCCTAAGATCATTCCATCATTAATTTATGGAACTACACATTTGTTGTCTAAAGCTGATCAGGCATTATAATGAGGGCTGTCACACATTTTAAAGAGCTATATAGATGAGCATCTGAGGAGAGCTGGCTTACTGTCATTACTAATATACAACAGTTCAAGACATTTGTGTGTGCACTTCCATTTATTTCCACCCTTGATGAACAGACCTTTATTAAGCCACAATGATTACTGAATGTGAAATGTAACCAAGATTATTTTTTATTCAAATATAATTTAAATATTCATCAAAGCCAAGTTATGCTTAAGACTGACAGAGACTATTAACATCAAAAAATATAATTAACTGCATTGGGTATCATGAAGCAGAGTTAGCCAAATAGCCAAGAGGTCTAATTGCTCTGGAGCTTGAGAAGCGATGGTTTTATTTTATACTGTATCTGAGGAATTAATAGTAATGTGGTTTCCTATGTGAGCCAATTAAAAGCTGCCTGTTAAGGTTCATTGCTCTATAGGAAACCCATTGACTATCGCTTAGTAAACAGGATTGACATGCCAGTGTGTACAAGAAGATAAAATAGAATAAAAACCATGAAAATGAGATGTACTAGAAATGCTTCCTAGACCGAGTCCTGTCAGACAGCTAGAGAGGCTGCTGTGTGTCTTCCCTTCTTCCCTCTCTGCCTGGCCCTCTTCCTATGGTACCCACAGTTTTGCCCTGTGGGAGGATTTACGCTGATGCCCTCACAGGGGTTTGGGGATCAATCCTCCCCCTGTGAGGCAGCTGTTATTTAGTGCTAGAAGACAGAGCCGAGGCTGGACCTCAGCGTCACTCAGAGCCGCCCTCCAACTTCCCAGCTAGACAGCTTCATCTTCCAGAACTTTCCAGACCTGCTTCTTCCTAGATTCACCAATAGAGTTCTCCTTCCAGCAAGCCTCTTAGTGAGCTCTGCTACAATCCAAAGCCCTGGGTTGCCCAACCAAAGGACAGTGCTAATATTGAATATTAAAAAAAAAAACAAGGATATTGGTTATATATGCTTTCAGCCGTTAAGATTTAAAACCAAGCATTTCAAAGCAGGAGACAAAGAGAAAATTGCCCAGTTCAAATCTAAAAATGGATTTTTTCATCTTTGCTATGTCATCCTTGTCTTAATGAAACTAGAATTTTGACCTTTGTGTCTCCCCTAAGTGTTTTAGCTGCATGCAAAAGGAAAGCCAGAACCTATTGAACCCAGAAGTTTTTGCCCTGGTGAGACTATGGAGATTCAAGAGTTGTCAGGCATCCTAATAGTATTTTGACATTAATGACATTGCTGAAATCGAAACATTTAATGGTCAAGATAAGAGTCTCCCAAGGTTTCTTTTTCTTAACAATTCTGAATCAAACGTGCTTAATACATTGGCCACAGTTTCTACTATAAAACACATATTGTGACTGTACTGTTCTATGTGTCATGGGGATGGTTTACTGTTTTAATCTTTTTGGTTTTTTCTTTCTTTTTCCTTTCTTCTTTCCTTTCTCTCTCTTTTAAATAAATGTGCTTTAGAGGCTATCTGTATTGCCTAGATGTTCTTTGTTCCATCTGGGTCTCATATGCCCTAGCCACGGTTAGATGTCATGAAACTCCTATGATTGAACCATAGAGTTGTTTGTGTTCATTGTGACACGACCTGTCTTCTGTCTGTCATCCGAAGTGATAAAGATGGCTTTCCAGCTAGTTTCATGAAGGCATAATGCCAGTTCTAGTGCTCTGTTGTTAGCTTTCAAAGGGGCTGTGCTGATTGTTCCAGAGCATACGGCCCTTTGCTCCTCCCCGCCCTGAACGTGAAGATAGTGCTTATGGCTCTTAAGGTCCCCACAGATTGTGCCTTCTACACAAGTTACTTATAGAGAACTAATTCAAGCTATAAGTATGTTATCAAATGGAAGCCTGCCTTCATTGTCCTTAAAAAACCATCCATGTTACTAGTGCATGTTATAAACCAGCCAAATTCTTAACTATTGTATCTCAGGGATCTGGAGTCAGGTTTAACTTAGGAAGACTCTGATTGTCCAGGCGTCACTAGCGTGCACTATCAAATGCTTGCTATGTTCTGATGCACTGCACGCACTAATGTGTCAGACAAAGGTGTCCATGAACAGCTGACAGGAACATATGTTTGCAAGAATACAGACAGGTGTGTATGGTTAAGTTTAGAAAAGGTAAAGTTGCATTACAGTACATGGCACAGATATTCTGCAAACTGCAGCCAAGCACGCAGATGAAGGTAGAACAGATACATTGGATCCAGGATGGTACACCAGACCCTCAAACATGGATGGAGGAGAGGGAACAGCCCAGCCAGAGCAACCTAGAAGGAAAGTGGGGACACTGAGGTCTGTGAGCAGTCACCTGCATTCCACACCCTTCCTGCATCTCAGTGTTATCTTCTACCACCTTATTTGCAGCATTATAATTTCCTGCATTGGCCAAGGGTCTTTCAAATATCCCCTTCCTTTTATTCCAAAAGAAGTATGCAATCTTGTACACACATAGACAGACAGACAGACACACACACACATACATACACACATATATACACACAGAGAGAAATAGATACAGATATACTTATACACACACATATATATATATATATATACATGCATGCATATATATATATACATATACATACACATAGAGAAATAGATATGGATATAGTTACATACACACACACAACACACACACACACACACACACACACACACACACGCATGCGCGTGTGTATAGAGAGAGGGGGAGGAAGGGAGACCGAGGCTTGTATTAACTCTAAAGCCACCAGAGTTCATTCTTTTTTAGCAGAGAACAGTAATACACCATTCTACATAGACCTTGTTAGTTCTATATATAGTTATATAGTTATAGTTATATAGTTATATAGCTATAACCCATGGTTATTTCAGGCTATTATTACCTCTGTAACTTCAGATTCTTCTGTTCTGTCTGTCTGCCTGACTGTTTATCTTTCTGTCTACCATCTGTCATCTTTTTAATGTGTCCTCTGTGACTGAGATGCAGCAGAAGGGTGCTTCCCTTGGTGCTGCATACTCTGTAGGAGAGCTCCTTGGGTACCAGGCTGCAGACTGAGTACACATGAGTTGTGTTCAGTTATCGAGAATGCCATCAGCAATGCCTTGTTGCTTTCTTATCAGCTACTTCCTGCTGTCAGCTTGGCACTTATTTCAATAGGAAAGGATTTGCATCGAGTGCGATGCCTTATTATATATAGCTAACACGGGGTTTTTAATTGTGCAAATACACGAGACTCCTGCGGTGATAGTCAATTTGATAAAAGGATTAGATTATGAATATTTTGTCACGATTAAATATTACTTCTGATTTATCAGAGGTAAGCCAGTGGAATTTTGTCTATTTATCAGTCAGATGAGACTCCATTACATTTGAGTGTGAATCACAAAGTATCTGTCTCTTTATAGTGTCACTTAAGGATTTGGTGTTTTATATTCAGATGAGGGTGGTAAGGATTGTTGGGCCGTCTTCCTAGCTCATCTGACTTCGAGTACCCCAAGGGTCTCTGTTTTCAGATTTGGCCTCGGTTGTTTTTAATCTTCAGGAAAACATATCTATCCAACATTTCTGCAGCTTTTTAAAAAGAAATGACTGGCATGTATCTTAAGCCAATTTAAGATTTTCAATCCTTAACTAAGAAAAAGATGAAACAAAGAATAAGAAATCCCATAGTTCCAGGTGGGGCTGGAGTGATGTCTCAGCAATTAGGAACCCTGGCAGCAGCTCTTCCAGAAGTCCTCGTTCAGTTCACGGCACCCACACGGCAGAGCTGCCTGACTCCTGTTCTAGGGGATCTGATACCTCCAGACAGATGTACATATCGGCTACACAGCAGTGAACATGAAAAAAAAAAGTAAATTTAAAAAGGACCTGAACATTGTGGAAACGTAGAAGATGCCTAATGTTTCCCAGGGGAGTGGGGATCTGAGGCTCCAGGAACCACTAGAGTCATACAACAAACTAGAGGATGCCAAGCATTTGAGAGGTAAATGCTATTTAACATGTAGACATGAAGTTTACAGTTTTGTGCTAGACATTGACATATTCAGTATCAACAAAAATACAGAACCTTCAGCACCAAAAGCAGAATGTAAATAATTTACAAACCATTGAACAGACATCTGTAGATGTAAGCAAAGAAAACAGAACGATCTCTTTGGGTTTGAGTGCCAGGGGAGAACTTAACATTTGTAGCCAGTGCAATTTCCACAGCCTTTCCCCCTCCACACTTGAACTTTGGTCATGGGAACCTCTTTTCCCTGCCCAGCAGAAAATAATTACACGGGCAAAGACCTGGGATGAGCAAGGCAAATCTGAGTGTACTTAGAGTACTTAGTTGCTAGAATGTTTATATTGTGGAAAGAGCATGCCTATTCACATGTGTGTTTGTAGGAGCGCTCCTGGCAAGTGGCTATAATTTGAGCACAAGAGTAGATTTTTGGTTGACAAAACCATGACATGGATTTCTCCTGCTTTGGAGAAACGCCTGCAGCGTGATTGAGCCTAGGTGTCAGGGCTCTTACGTTCCTGGCCTCTGAGTTAGACCCTCGACAGGTAGTCTTTAGCGGAAAGCGTTTTCCCGTCATGGGACTTTGAGAGAAGCATGCTCACTGCATACGTTCCTCTGCAGCATTGGCTTAGTAAACAGTTTATATTAAGACGTAGTAAGTTACTCTCTCGGAACTTTTTACCTTTTTAGAATAGTCCATATTTGATACATTCTTTTGTAAACTATGACAGGTATTTTAATTCCAAACATTTTCGAAGCTGCAAGAAGCAAATAAAGGACCAGCTGTAATGTAGAAGTATTAATAAATATGTGTTTCTATATGGGAGCTTGGTGAAGAAAGATCAGGCTTCAAAATCATCTAGAACCGAGTTTGATTGAGCAATAGTGCATTCTGGGCACCTGATTAAAACCCAGAGTATTAGAAGCATTTTAACAAAACAGGAGAAACTTTTTAACCAGAGTTATGTATTTTTTTTAAGTTTTGCCCACAACTGAAAAAAAGTTTTTTTGTTTTTTTTTTGGTTTTTTGTTTTTTTAATAATCCAGCCTTCCAAAAGTCTTTGCATTTTATTTCTGAGCATTGAATGTGATTCATATGGGATGCTCATCCTACCTTAGTTGCGATGTTTAATGCAAATGAGATTTGTAGAAGCAGAAACCATTTATATTAGTTATCAATTAGACTGGGAATTTGCCTTATGTTCATTATAATAGTGACTAAATGACAACCTATCCAACATAAAGAGTCAGAAAAACCATCTCGGTGGTATACTTTTCCTGTTTATCAAATTGGATTCCAACCTGGGGAGTCATCCTTAACCTGCCTTTAAACAGCGCCGCATGCACCCCTGACTCTGCCTTGCCCTCTAAAACTCCTTCTCATTCCCGTCCTTCGCTTTATTTCAGACTCTAATCCTCCAAGCGGGTAATTAAGGGACCAGTAGAGCCATTTGTGGCAGAGAAGAGCCATAAGGGTGAAAATATTTCTTCACTGAATGATCTTTCAGAAGTAAATAATTACAGAGGAAAAAGATTTGGGAAGAGCAATCTAAATCCGAGGGTAATTAGACAGAGTGGAGTATGGAAATCGAAGCGCTTGGCATGTACAATTCTCACATCAGAACAAAACTAATTAAATATTTAGAAACCAAAATCCCCTCACAATTTGAAGAAAAATAACCCAGGACAAAAGGGTCTGTAACTTTGCAGATAATTAGCAAGGGGTAGAGGAGAGAAAGACATCACAGAGTCGCTCTGTGGCTGCACAAGGTCACACTCTGTTATGCAGTGTCTTTTATACAGTCTGGTATCAAGGCTGCTGCTCCTTTCATCTAACTAGGGCGTCCCATAGCGATTCCCCATTTCCCTTGTTAAAAATGTGGCAGCTTATGCTAGCTCACACTGTATCAAGTTAACCATACCGCTACTTTTTACAGGTGGTATTTTTTTTAATTATTAAACCATAGAAATTATAGATTTTTGTCCCCACTTAAATGCTCTTATTCTTTTCATTAAATAGTTAGACCTCATGACCCTATGAAGGGAGCAGTCTCAGTGGCGTGCTTTGTAAATAAATACCTCTGATTTTGCTAATAAAAGCAAGTGCATTTGTGTTGAATGTGCGTTTCTGCAAACAAGGAATTTTGTTTTGGATTAATAAGGCTCAGAGTGAGTCAAACCTCATTTGCATTAAACTGACCCCAAGGTCCAGTAAAAAGTGCAAGGAGTTTCAGTGGTTTCTAAAACACAAAAGAAGTTGGCTTTAGCACACAGCACTGCTTCAAGATACTTATTTTAATAATTAATGTGGAATTTCAAGATAATGTTAGCAGTCCGCAAGATACAAGTCATGCCTATGTTTTAGGGTCTATATGTGTTGTGGTTCTATTTTCTGGCATAAACTGTTCATGGATGGTGTTATTGTTCGTGTTATGCTTGTTTTCAACATCTACAACAAATGATAGCAATGAACTGAGTAAGACTTTGCTGCCAGACACTGGTTGATTTATCCAGAGCTATTTGGAAGGGGCCTTTTTTTAACTTTTCTTCTACACAGCATTCTTTAATAGTCACATTATAAATATATTTATATAGATAGGCAGACAGACAGATATAGATTTAGTTTAAAAGATTTAACCGCTATAACCTTGGAAAATCAGGATTATATTGAAATTTTTCATAATATGTAGAAGATGAAGTGGAATCCAATTTGAATTACTTCATTATTCCAAATTATTTGTCTCTGTTTGGCAAGCGTGTGTACTCTAGTTTCTGCTACAGTAGCAACTCTGTTTTTGAAATGCATAAAATAAGACATTATTCTGTAAGTTATGTAAGTAATAGCCTAACATGTCTAAGGAATTAAGTTCTGTGTGGTAGAACTCTTCTAGATGACACAAATTACTAAATAAGTCATGAGAACATAGTTACATGCAAATGGGGCTAGCCTATAAAACACCTCTTTCTTCCCATGTTAATTCCACAGCATTTTAACTTCCCGATGCTGTGTTTACCTAGCAATTAGTTAAGCCCTCATATCATCATTAATAAATACTTAAAGAGAGCAGGATCAGTTTTCATAACACTGTGAAAGTTTAGGTATGGAAAAAGACATTTCACGGTAAGCTTTACTCTAGAAAGGAGAGTTGTTTGATTGGGCACTCGGGTTTCACTCCTCACCTGGGAAAATGGCTGTTACTCCCTTGCTTGCTTGACTTGAGTACTTAGCTCACTACAAGTCTTCACATTGGCTCTCACCTGCTCATGGAGTCAGACAACATGCTGTGCGTGGAATATTTTATTCTCCCTCTGTACTAAGAGGGACAAGTCTAGGGATGATAGAACCAGACTGTTGTAAGTGTCAGTATCTGGGAGCATCATTGCAAACGAAAGGGTACTTCCCCCAACAAATAAGATACCTACATATTGTTTATTGTTTTCTTTCATGATATAAACATTTGTCCAAATTGACAGAATTCTATCATATCAGGTAAACCGATTGAAGGTTTACCTTGGGTGTCCGTTATGCATGTTTTGTTAACCAAGCAGAAAGAGCCAGGTTAGCCTTTTATCATCAATTACGTTCTGCAAAAACCTGAACTGAACTCTCACACGCTTGTCATGTGTGCACCTCCAGTGAGAGTCTTAGAAGGCAGCAAGTTCTCTTTTCCTTTCTCGTCATTTCTGTTTTAGGTTTTTGTTCTTCAACCCCTCCTTTTTGCACCAAGGCCTCTATATTCATTTAGCCTGGGTACTTGAAAAAAATGAAGTATACCAATTGACATTATTTATTTTCTATTGTTATGGGAAACATATAAATTAATGTTATTCCTACTCCATCTGTTAGATTCATGGTAGAAGATCCAGGTGTTGGGTGTTCTGTTCATTTAGAATATACAATTCACCATGGCTGTGGCTTGGCTGCCGTCATGACTCTTCTGTTTATAGCTAGCCCTGTGAACAAGGTAACACTTCTTAGTATCTTAACACCTCGAAAGCCTGCATTTCTTCTAGAATCGAACGTTTGATGACTGCAGGTAGCTGGCAAGGGAGGAGTATGGAAACAACAAGCCTATTATTGCTAGCTTGTTGTAATTGAAGTTTAAAAATAGCAGATGCCAATTAGAGAAGGAAATTGTGGAAACAGTCTTCACTGAACACACACTCTCAGGAAAGAATTGGACTAATTCTGCGGGATCATTTCAGATTTAAAACAAACTCCCGAATTTAGTTTCTGTCTGGATAATACCAAGCTTCTCTGTTGAATGTTGGAGTATTTGTTCAAGTTGGTAGATTTTGCATTTTTAATCTTCCTTAGAACTGTGGTGAATAATGGCCCCTGGCAGGAGATAATGAAATTTTCTTAATTTATATTTTCAAGTAGAAGCTTCAATTGAAAATGGCATCCTATGGCCCGGAGACATAGCTGGGAGTGCAAGTTCCAGGGGAGCTGCAGTAATAATGTGGCGCCATCGGTGATGGGGAACGGTGGGACAGTGAAGAAGTAATTTAAGGAAGAAAAGAAAATGCACCAAAGCTTTATTGTAGCATATCTAATGATCTGGGGAAGATCCCCAATGGTTTTTAGAGCATGACTGGAGAAGCTAATGTTATCTTGCCAAAACAGAAGCCTCTGCTTAATCAGCAGAACAAGACTATTGATTAAAACACCTCTCACAATAGATTACACGTGGAATCTCATCTCCATACTTTGCACTTGGTACAGTGTAATAATAAGCATGAGATAATCAAAAGCAGAGGAGAAGCAATTGGCCGGGCATTGTACAACTCAGGATTAGAGTCGGACGGAAACAGGTCTGCGTGCTTTTAAAGGTATAGGCAGCCATGGATGCACACAGTGCAGGGGTGGCTCTGGAGGAGGGGATTCTGGAGCTGCAGCTCTGGGTCTGGCTTCTAGAATGGTCATTTTTCCTGCGGCTTTCCGGGAGGTCAGGAATGCCTGGTCATCCAGGCATTGCGCAGAGTTCTTCCTTATCCAGTTGAAGCTTACCAACAATCTTCTACAGAAGATTTCTAGATGAAAAGACTGAGCTCAGACTGGTGAGTGCACTGCTCATCACAGACTGAGGACCCGGTTCTTCATCATGCTCAAGCGTGTTATTTAGGCTCTCATTGTCCCACAGTAGCACAGAAAGCGTACATTGCTCTATTCTTTCTCAATGCAATTACGATTGATAGCACATGAACCAGAAAGTAGTTTCTTTCCCCCACATAAAAAGACTGTGTTTCTTCGATGAACATTTGTTAATTGATGTAAGATGTTTTCTGAGGGTCAGAGAAGACCGACCTGCTTTTGAGCTTAGAATTCTCCTGCCTCAACTCTGACAGCTGAGATTTCAGAATTGTGCCAGGGTACACCTGTTATTTTCTGAGTAATTTTTGTATACTACTGTGTAAATGAATATGCTTTCGTGAAATACATTTTCAAGTACACATTTTTCTTGATGCAGTTTATTTAAATTTTGAAGTTCTGTGGATATTTTTAAAAATTAATATCAGCACTGACTACATATAGAGGTCCAGATAAACGCTTTAAAACCCTTTGTAAGCAACCTGTAGGTTGTGATGGCAAAGAAATTGTTGAGTTACTCATTGGGGGATCTTGTCATTTTTTTTCTCTCTCATCTATTGGACATAAGCCAGAGCATTGACACCAAGTTTAAATATTTGCTCCAATTTCTGATGATCATGAAATACATTGATATTCCCGTGAATAGTTAGTGATTTAAATTATCAGTCCTAGTAGGTAGGTTCATTTCTCCGTTGGTTTTAGGGAAGATAGTTGATTAGTATACTGTAAAGGAGAGTGATCTGGACAATAAATGGCGAAACATCCGTAAGCTTACTGGTTTTTAAAATTCAGGCTATAAAGATGAATATCAGCCTTTCTTTCATTTCACTACCTTTGGTTAATACGGACAGCTTATAATAATAGACTCTATGTCTAACACAAGGTGTTTTGCCATATTTAAACCCACTTATAACCTCTAAAGCAGGATTTAGTATTTTCTTGATGTAATTAATGGTTCTAAGAAAAAGGTGTACATTTTTAAATATTAGTGCAGCTCATTATCTGATGACCCTCTTATTTTATTTGCATGCACTGATGTTTAGAAGCATTTATTATAGGATTTAGCTTAATTTCATGTGGAAATCTCAGATTCAATATGACGTTCCCTATATGCGCATACAGAAAGACGTCTTAGTATGGTGGTCAGAAGTTTACAGTCAGAGTTAATATAGGAATGATATATAGACTAGGTTTTTTGTTTAGTTTTGGTGTTGCCATGCTAGTCACCAAGTCCATGACTTCTCAAAGTCTAAGACATAACACAAAGCTCTACCTCTGAGCCTGGTGTACATCAGAGGACTTAATGAAAACCAAAGTCAATATTTTGAATGCTGGGCGGGGCGTTAGCCTGTCTACATTTATTTCCATGTCATTTGCATCTTGTAATACACTCCCAAAGTTTAGTAGACATTATTCCCTCCCAAGTCCAGCCTCAATAATTACATTTATACCTTTTAAAAATTGAGTTGCCATGTTCATTTGATCAAATAAATCAGACTAAATGCAGAGGCATAGCAATAGATACAATGGAACACACACACACACACACACACAGTCTTAAATTACATCTGCCTGTATGAATAACGTTCTTCCTTTTTTCTGTCTATAGAGTAGGTTTATGTGAGTCGTTATGTCTCATTCCTCTTGTCTCACCAATACGTGATTGGAAGGCCTGCTCAAAGTAGGGGCAACAGAAACGCTCTACTCTGTGACCAAGCAAGATGGATTGGCATTGCAAGCTCCAATTACATGCCTAAGTAAATCATACTCACTAGTTCCTGTCCTGTTTTCATAAAATTTTATTGAGGAGAATTTTGGCTACCCGTACCTGTCCTTTTTGTTCCCTGAAATATTTAAATTTTCTGTCAGTAGTGAGATACATCCTCCTGCTGTTTAAAACTGAAGTCTCTTCAGCACTGAGTCCTCTCTGGGGCGGGTTCTGAAGAGTTTCCTTAAGAAGCTCGTGGCTGATTCTGATCCTTTCCTGAGGACCAGGTTCTGATAGCCACTGCTTTGAACTGTCTTTAGTCGTCTATATATTTTCATCAGAACAGATACATCTATAGAACCCTCCCAAGAGCATATGATTGCTGTCAGGTTATAAACATTGTAAATCCACAAGGTGTTACCAAAATCCTTCAGTATTTTAGCTGTTAGTGCAACACTGACCTTACTCATACACACAGCTTTTTATGTGGGGAAGAGGAGTCAGGTTCGATCGCCGCCCTCTGTGGACACAGGCTCCAGAACTGTGCCCTTTTCTTGCCTTATGTTGCCTTTTCATTCTCACGGCAATGGAAATTGAGTGTTGAGCCCTTGGTGGGAATTTACTTTGCTTTTGTGGCTAAGTAATTGCTTTCTCATTCTTGATCTATTCAATTATAGCAATTTCCAGTTTTACAGTCTTTCCCACAACACTCAAGCTAAAAGACTGCCAGAGTTTTCGTCTTATGGAGGACCCATACCGGATGCTTTCTTCATGAGCCCACCTGGTGCTCAAACCTTTCATTTGTCCTATGAATAAAGTTGATATCTCCAACTAAGAGACTGTCTTACCCTTTTACAATGAAGTTTCTCTTCTTATTGTATCCATTGACTTAGTCTAAAACTCTAACTTTTCTCACTATTAATTTATCTCTCTCTGTGTGTGTATATTCATAGGATATGTGTGTGTATGTGTGTTTATGTATATCCATGCCATATATACATGTATGTATGTATGTATGTATGTATATCTCCCATATGTGTGTGTGCATGCATGCATGTATGTGTGTGTGTGTGTGTGTGTGTGTATTTATGTCTTTTGGGGAAAGATGAATATTTAGACATAATTACAAATAAAAACACACATGAAAATTTTATATCTAAAGTGAACATTGGTTATATAATGGCATAAATTTAAAAAAATCTGATCGTAATTCCATGCTTCACACTGCACTGTTGTGTAGCGAATCCTTTGTACAGTATGCTTAGAGGATTAATGTGGTTAGGACGACGGCTTACTTTTGTCCTCAGCGTTAATTGTAAGTTGTAGCTGTGGTCAGATGACTACATAAAGTCACTCAGAAAAACACTAATCTTGACAGCAATGCTTCTATTTTCTAGTGTTAGTCTTTCAGGTAAAGTACCAGGAGACCAAGAGAAAGGGATGGGACGTGTCTCACCTTCACTTGTTGCAAACCTACCATGAGACTGAGAAATATAAGTGAGCTCAGATAATGTAGGAAAATTAGGTTTGTTTACATGATTACTTCTGTATTTCTGGTGTGGAGAAAGTTAGGTATCTTCAGTGTACTCTTTGACATAATACCCTCCCCCTCCATATTCCTTTTTATGGTGTGTGTATGTGTGTGTGTGAGAGAGAGAGAGAGAGAGAGAGAGAGAGAGAGAGAGAGAGAGACAGTCAGATAGACACGTGGTCATGAGCCATCTGAAGCGGATTCTGGAAGCAGATCTCAGAGCTCTGGAATGGCAGGAAGCACTCTCAACCCTCTGTCTCTGCAGCCTCATCGCCATCTTTATTTTTCAGAAAACAATAAAAATCACAAGTCTTTTCAATGTGTGGGATTCCGCTTTGTTTCCAAAGCCTTGTGTTCTCAATGCTTTTTGGCCTCTCTACAAGCTTTCTCTTTTCCTCTTTCTATGAATGGAGCCCTCAGTACGAAGCGGAAGTGGCACTGTATGAGCTCACTCACTCATTAAATTGTTATTTCATGGGTTTTCCTCTTGGAAAATAATAGAGTGTGTTTGAGTGATTATAAAATATATACAGTGGGGGAAAGAGATGTTTAATGTATAGGAGTTTACATTTCATGCTTTCTGAGAAATAAGAGTGTGAAGAAGTGTGAATGCCTATAGGTGTGAAGAAGTGTGAATGCCTATAGGTGTGAAGAAGTGTGAATGCCTATAGGTGTGAAGAAGTGTGAATGCCTATAGGTGTGAAGAAGTGTGAATTCCTATAGGTGTGAAGAAGTGTGAATGCCTATAGGTGTGAAGAAGTGTGAATGCCTATAGGTATGAATAAGGACAAGAGAGGGCACGTACGGCCCTGAGGTATTGATGGGGACCAGGGGAGGGCTGAGGAGTCCTGGACGATCAAGTTAGGTTTAGGAAGCATGGAGATTACTCACTGCTCTTCCAGGGAAGAACAAAATATAAAACATCTGAACTATTTTTCTGTATGAGTTAAACACTAGCTATTGACCCACTGAGAAGTCTTAAATCCATCTACTGTTCATGTTAATTTTTTCAATAAAAAAACCTATTTTTGTGGTTCATGTTAAAAATAATTTAATAATTATAAAGTAATCTAATGATGATGCACCATAGGTAATTTCTTCAAATGAGTGAAATTGAAAAACTAAATAAAAAGATGTGTTATATTGTAATGGATATCCCGCTTAGATCATCCATGTTTTTGGAATTTATGGGGCAGGATAAAATAAAATGCCACAGTGTGGTTCAAACTTAACTATTTTATTGTTTACAATGTATCATTCCTATCTTAGTTACAATTTTACTGCAATATATTTTAAATTACAAAACTTAGCTGTTTATTTCTGATCTCTCGTGCTTCCCATCAGGACGGCCCTCTGGGGTTTTGAGTTGTTGTGGCCCCACTGTGGGTGACTTAACATGTCTCCGAGTCAGTGTCTCTCTCTGTGCGTCCCGTTATCCTGGGGTTCCTTGTGCTGGGGGTGATCTCTCAGACTGCTTTACAGTGCTATTTTATACTTGGGTTATTTTATGCACCATAGACTATTTGGTATTCAAATTGTTGAATAAATTTTATAATAATGCCCCAGTTCTGCTTGCTTTGCTCTCTTAATGTATAGACTATCGAGAAGCGTAATGAAACCCCTGCAAACATTCCATTCCACTGGGCTGTAATCAAATCAAATTAAAAAAGAAATAGTTCTTGCTTTTACAAAGCGTAAGAGAAGAACATCTGGGCCCACTTACGGAACTTAAATGTCGTCCTGCCCGGAATCCCAGCTTCATTCCTGATCCTTGGTGACTCCCCAATGATGACAGCAACCAAGAGAGTCCCTCAGTAGAGTCATCTCGCATAAATGTCTCCTATTCTGGGGATCTCGTTCACAGCATTGTTTGTAATATTGACTCTCAGGGTGTCCGATGGAGAACTGGGTGCACAGTCATATTGCAGACGGTGGCACGGCTTCTGTGAGAAGCAGCAGCAGTGCTTAGACACACACTGTGCTGCTGGGTATTTTTAGTCCCTCTGCCATTTTTGCAGGCCTCCACATGCAAGGTGGAGCAAGAATCTCCTGTTCATGCGTGTAGACAGTACCTGTGTTTAAAAATGTACCACGAATGGCTGTAGGAGCTGGGATCTCAATCTGTGTATGTTTAGGCATGTTGTGACAACCTCCTGCTTGGTTGGTTAGTATACTACCCTGTGTTTGGTTGTACCTTTTTCTGGTTGTAATTTTTAATTCTTAAATATATTATTAAGTGTCCTCTCTGAACCTACTGGATATTACAAAAATTCCAATTAAAATCTAATAGTATATTGTATTTGAGACTATCAAATGTTTTCTTTCCACTCCCAGTTATAATTTAGTGTCCCTCGTTACAGAAATTAAAATACAAAGAAAATACAAGGATATTACAAGTGTCATCTAATATCACCTCCATATTTTGGTTCATGATTCAGCTCTATATTATATTTCCTAAGTATTAAAGTGCACATTGTCTCACGGGCTTGAATGATTCTGTTTTCCAGGTGCAACAACCGAACACAATGTGTAGTAGTTACTGGGTCAGATGTATTTCCTGATCCGTGTCCCGGAACTTACAAATACCTTGAAGTTCAATATGAATGTGTCCCTTACAGTAAGTATGAAGTTTGCATTTTCTCCTTTCTCCAGCATTCCTTGTTGGAACGGAAAGACTACCCCTGTGAAAGAAACGTATGTTTATGGCCTACAGAACCATTATGCATGCAAAGCACTCTCAGCCTTGGGACTCCAATGTGGAAGAAAGCCATCTTGTGATGCTGGCCAAGTGTCTGTCTGTGTTCTTAAGTGTTTGGCTTTTAAGGCTAGTGTTTTTCCAGAAAACAAACTTGAATTAGCTATTCAGTAGGGCAGATAGAAATCTGTACTTCTGCCCAATACCAGTTGCTGACAAATTGGTTTGGCTCACTGTTTTCTGAAGAAAGGATTGACTTCAGGTTTAATCCTGAGGGATTTGAATAGCTACCTGGTGTCGTGGAAACAGGAATGCTTGCTAAGAGCTACCAGAGCAGAGACTGAGGCAAACGTTGTCCCGGACGGAAGCCGTTACCCGATTCAGTGAGGAAGTCTCAGTGCCTCAAACAAAGCCAAGAGCATGGGCAAATCAGACAAGAGTCTTTACCTTTTTCTATTTTTAACCTGTTAATATCATGTTTAAGATTTAAAATTCAATTGGAAATTTATAAGTAGGACCAGTACTTGGGATAAAGGAGAAAATACCTTAGTAGTCTAGACAACATAAAAGTTTGAATATCTTACCTAATTCTCACAAGCTAGTTTAGAAATCCCTTTATCCTTTGCCTTTTCAAGTTGAATGAAAATTTAGTGTCATGTTAGTGCAGAGGTGTGTACTGATTGGTAACTCTTTTCTAAACATTTCGCCTTGAAAGAAAGGGAGGCAGACAGTCAGACAGACAGACAGGCAGGCAGACACTTGGAGCTAGGTGCTATGGTGTTATGTGTGTCTGTAGTCCCATCTCCTGAGATGCAGAGGCACCAGGATGACAGAGACCATTCTGGGCAATATAGAGAGAGGCCCTTCTCAACATAGAAACAGCAAAAGTCCAAAGTGCTAAAACCAGACAGGTGATAGCATTCTCAAGCATATACTGTGAAGATCCACTGCCCTCTCTGCCAAAGTTTTGATAAATTGATTGATTGTGTGTGTGTGTGTGTGTGTGGTGTCAGTTAAAGGCCAAACACAGGTTATCTTTCTCTTCTCGTCCCTGCTCTGTGTTCCTGTGTTACATGAAACGGATGCACTTTGTATTTTCAATACCTTCTGTACCGTTTGTAGGATCGGAAGCCCCCGAGATGCTCCTGTGTAGTGCGGTGGCTTTACTTAACCACTCTCCTGTGCCACTAGATGAACACTGTATTCTTTTGAGCTAACCAAGATTTTTGTTCCATGAAGTCCCTCTTCCTCGAATTCAGCCTGTTTTCTGTCCTCAAATTAGACAGGAATACAACACCCATTTCCACACAGTGGAACCAGTCAGAGCTGCCAAGAGTTGTGTCTTTCCGCGACCTGGTTCCTGTAACCTAGTCTGAGGCACCAAGATCAGTGTTAAGCGAATGTTACTTTCAGACTCTTAAGTAATTTCTTGCGCTGTCTAAGAAAGGAAAATGGGGATATCTTCTGGAACATCTAACTTTGAAAATTTTACTTTTCCAGTTCTCCAGAAGTATTGGTACATTGTGCACCAAACTTGCAAATAACTCTATTCAGAGAAGTATCGGCTCTTTTTTTTTTTTTTTAATTTTGTTTTTGTCCTTCAAAATAAAAAGTCAACCCAGGAATTAATTTGCTATTGCCTTTCTAGATGTTTGCAAGAGGCAGATATAAGTGTATGACTTTTTTTTTCTGTTTGAAGACTAGAAGTGGTCCTATATACCGCACAGTAGTGACACACTATAAACTGTCTGATTGTGGCTTATCCTAAAATTGAATGCAGGCTTCTTAGATTCCTCCTAGTCTTCATAGACCCTCATTGCTCCCTGTTCTCCCATTGTCTCCTTCCTTCTGCTCCTGTCTGTGATATCTTCTCCTCACGTTGGCTTTTGTTTTAAGGGCCCAGCCTTGATGCCCCCCCCCCCCTTTTTAACAGTGCGTTTCCTTTTCTGTAGCCTTTGCCCAGCCCTTTCTCACATTGCCTAGTTAAAACAACGTCACCATCACATCAACCTTATCATGTTCGCCTTGCCGCATGGCTTCATGCCAATCTCTATCCATAACTAATCCTGCAGGAACCTCATATATTCCAAACTACTCCATCCTGTTCTAAACAATTTCAGTGGCTTTCCATGACTTCAGAGAACACAGCAATAAATGTACTCAGCAGAGAACATTAGAAACGCCACTCTTCAGTTTGCCAACAAGCAGGTGCTTTCTATGTGCCCTTTTACATTCGTCTAGGTAACATTATAGCAAAATCACACAGGACTTCGGTACCGCAGCAAGTTAGTGTACATTCAAAAGTCATAGGGACCTTCCAGGAAAAAATGAGATTGGCCAGACTGGAGTTCCACATGCTATAAGCTGGCCTTGATTGCTTTTCAATCTTGTGCCTACTTATTTTAAACTGTCACAGTATGTAAGAACTTTATCCAGGTGTTACCTACAAGTTCATTTGATAAGAAAATTGCATTTTTGTTGATGAATTAAATTATTCATTGAAGAAACGTGAGATTATTTCACAGGAAATAGTGTGCCACTTCAAATGCAGAGTATGTAGGCTATAGTTGATGTGGGTCAGTTTCTGTCCTGTGTATGCACGGAGTCCTCTGCTGAGGTCAGTGTTTGTCTACTTGTCTGTTTGGTCCACAGAGGATTAAATATATCCCTATAAATTCACATAACCTTCTATGGCAAGTTGCATATATTTGGCATGTGATTGTGCCTGCAGATTATTGTTAATTTTATTGTATTTTTATAGTCATATGGTACATAGAGTTTTGGCTAATCTGACAGATTTCTACACTTTTTGATTTCATAAAATTCTTTATATGGAGAATTTTCCCTTTGAAATTCCATCCACCCATCAAAGTTTTTTTTTTTTTTTTTAATTTTTACTTTTGGGTGTAATTTCTCAGTTCTCCTTTAGATTTGAAGTTGTATAAGTTGATTCCCATCCTCTTTCCCTTTTCACGGTAAGATTCGAATCATCAAGAGGTGGAAGTGTTTCTGTTTTAGGTTTTGCTCAGTGACTACCACTCTGTCATTTTACTGCATCTGTTAAAAATAATGCAGTAATCATTAGTGAATGGACAATACTGTGGACTTTTTTTTCTTTGTTTTTTTTTTTTAATTGAACCCAAAATTCTCTTGTCTGTAAGTAAGCATCTTTAGAAGCATTATTCACACCCTTTGTATGTAATTACTTTATGTGAGTAAAGTTGTTGTTTCTGTAAGGAACAATACAGCTGTCTGTAAATGTGGTCTGAGTGAGCAGCCTGGCACTAATGACCTCTCTGGTCCCCTCTTCCTCCAAGCCCATCTCTGTCACTGATTCTGAGCAGGTACAATGTACTCCTCATGCAGGAGTGGTGCTAGGACCCAGTTCTCCATAAACAAGTGTTCCTTCCAAAACACTCCCGAACCACATGTGTTTCCCTCCTATAGTCAGAATCGCACAGATCAGAGCAAGTGCGTTTTTCTGAAAGTGCTTAAATAGACCTTAGGTTGTGCCTTAATTTAGAAATTGTATGCTGTTGCCATGGCAAAAAGAAATTTTTTTAAAAAAATATTTGTGTGATGTTTCTCTCAAAGGCGTTCCGGAGGATCCCTGTTTTATCTCTTGATGAATACTTATAATTCTAAAAAAAAGATGTAATCAAGCTGAGATTGTAATACTGTGTGCGAGTGCACTCTGGGTAGTCAGTAGTCACACACTGACGCCCTGTGAGAGGGAAGGGAAGGAAACTCCGTGGAGTCATTTCGTAGCACGCAGCCCATGTTCAGTCACAGTTACATTGTGTGGCCCTCGATGTTGTAGACCCCGTCAATGAGAATTTTATTGACATTTTCCCTAGTGCATAATTCACCTTGGTAACCACATAGGGCTTCTCCCTGCCTTGACTCTGTGCCGCCCTGGCCAGGTCTGTCCCGCGAAAGCCTTTCCCTTTCTTGGGGTCTGTGGAGCGAGGTACTTGCTATGAATGCTGGGTATGATGGTTGTTGCATGCTAGCTTGCTTTCTATGTTACTAAATGATGGTAGACAAATGTCATAACAAGCTAACCATAATTCTTTCTTCCTTTTTCTCCCTGCAACCTGCGCTTGCTTTTCCCTTGTATGTATTTTGCTTACTTTTTTTAATAGACTTGATAATATATAGTATATGTGATGTAGAAAATTAATTAGAATTTGTACTTTGAACTACATGTAATCTTAAGTAAATTTGCTAGTATTTAGTGGGTGTTATTTACCCTTTCAAAATCTCTATCGGGCGAGGGGAGATTTATATACTCCTTGAGAAGGGAGCATATTTGTTAAATGGTTTAAGATGCTTTTCTAGAAATAGAAAATAAAAGAATTGAAATGTACTGAGATGCATGGCTGTGTATTTTTTTCTCATTTAAGTATCTCTGGGGAAATGGAGCCATCTTAATATTTATTAAATTTGACTTAAACTTTAAAGTCCAGTTGTGAACCTTATAGACATGTTTTCCTTCCATGCTTATATAATTAGAATCAGTTTGATAATTAAGCTCATACAGACCAAATGGAGATGACACACGTGTGCATGCTTTTATGTCTTAAGTGTACACATATAAAGGAGAATATATACTGGTCAGAATGCAGGGTGACGTTGGCAAGGCAAGGGTATGTTTAGCTTGCGTTAGTGAAGTTTCAGTATTTATTTATTCAGGCTAAGTGACGCAGCATGCCAACCTATTTGCATCGCCTCCTTAATCTACTAAAATGATTGATCCGTGTTCTTTTATGTAACTTTAGAATCTCTCTCCTGCTAGGTTCTCCTGTGTTTCTCTTTATCCAAAGTAGTACAACACCCCCTATTCTTCCTATATTTAGCATCTATTACGAATTCAATCTTAGACTAATAGTCAATTTATTTTTAATCTTTTTTTCTTTTTTCCCTTGTACTTTTTTTTTTATTTTTTTCTTCCGATGCTTAAAATAGAAGTGGAGCAAAAAGGTAAATAATGTCTACAGTCTCAACCCCAGCTCCCTGTTATGTGCCTTATGGATGTGACCCCCCCTCCCTCCCTTTCCCTGCAACACTCCTGTATTACAATGATCAGCAGGACCTCATAATGCACCTCATAAAGGCATCAGCTGTTCACAATGAAATTGTATGACCACTAAATCTGGCGTTGGGGTAAATTCTGAAGTCGGCGAAGGGGAGCTGCCCTCTCTGTTTCTTTTCTGCCCTCTGTCTCTTTCTCTGACACCCTTGGATATTTTCTTGTTACTGAAGTGTCCTCTTGCCTGGCTTCCAGATACCTCTCCGTAGCATGCCATGGTTACAGGGTCTCCTGGTCATCTCATCACGCTTCCCCTGTGTTGATCTCTCTCTGCTCCCGGTTGCATTCTCCTCAAATTGATATCCTCCAACCTGAAGCACCTGTAACTTCTCTAGAACGGTCAAAATAAGCCTTCGCATTGAGCTTTGTGCCTGATCAGCTCTGTTCCGTGGGAGGGGTAAAGGTGGATGAGGGTCAGAAGTCCTAATGTTTGGATTAAAACTAAATACTCACCCACTCATAAGCACAGACGCTACGTCCATCCCCAAATTGTTAGATAAAAACGTGATTCAGAAATCTAAATTTTTACCTTAGCTGTGAGCAATCCTAAACAAAGGGTAATATTTGTGAAAATAAAGGCCGGCCATTTTGTTTGCTGGTATCTTGATTAGAAATCTTTGGAAAGCAAGGCTAATGTGTATAGAGTATAAATATTTAAACATGTGTTCCTCTTTTGATTTGAGATCAATTAAATGTGTGATGACCCGTGTCATTTTCTTTTAACTGTATTCACTTCTTATCTTTTTTCCCCTGTGATGTTAGTCTTTGTGTGTCCTGGAACCTTGAAAGCAATTGTGGACTCACCATGTATATATGAAGCTGAGCAAAAGGCCGGTGCTTGGTGCAAGGACCCCCTTCAGGCGGCAGACAAAATTTATTTTATGCCCTGGACTCCCTACCGCACCGATACTTTAATAGAATATGCTTCTTTAGAAGATTTTCAAAACAGCCGCCAGACAACAACATACAAACTTCCGAACCGAGTAGATGGTACTGGATTTGTGGTGTATGACGGAGCTGTCTTCTTTAACAAGGAAAGAACGAGAAACATTGTTAAGTTTGACTTGAGGACTAGAATTAAGAGTGGCGAGGCCATAATCAACTATGCCAACTACCATGACACTTCACCCTACAGATGGGGAGGGAAGACAGATATTGACCTCGCCGTGGATGAAAACGGCTTGTGGGTCATTTATGCCACGGAGCAGAACAATGGGATGATCGTGATTAGCCAACTCAACCCTTACACTCTTCGATTCGAAGCTACCTGGGAGACCGCATATGACAAGCGTGCCGCGTCCAATGCTTTCATGATATGTGGGGTTCTCTATGTAGTTAGGTCAGTGTACCAAGACAATGAAAGCGAAGCCGGCAAGAACACCATTGATTACATTTACAACACTCGATTAAGCCGGGGAGAGTATGTGGATGTTCCTTTCCCCAACCAGTACCAGTATATTGCTGCAGTGGATTACAATCCAAGAGATAACCAACTCTACGTATGGAACAATAACTTCATTTTACGGTATTCTCTAGAGTTTGGTCCGCCTGACCCTGCCCAAGGTAAGAGTGTTTGCTGTTAGTTCTCTATGAATTGAACTGGTTACTTTCAAAGAATTTTTAGATTTCTCTCCCAATAGTGTCTTCCTCTCATGATTAAATCACAAAAGATGGCCTGATATATTGCAGCCCCATTTGGTACAGCTTCTTTTACTCCATATTTTCATTTACAGGTTGGCTCCAAGAAATGATAGCATTTCTGAGTTTAGGTTCACTTCAATTCATTCACACCTACAGTTCTGTTAATGCCTTTCTTCCTTACCTCTATTCTGAGTTGATTCCAGTGTGTACTCAGACCTTTTAACAGCTTGGCACCAGCAGGGCAAAGGAAATACGTAAAGACACATCCCAAGGCAATGGATAGGTTTGACACACATGGCCAGGGCTGTGTGTACTGTGTATGTGTGTTTTCACAGGGTGGGAGAGAACATCTTCAAACTTCTTCCTCTTCCATTGAGTAAAATTACACAATGCAATCACATAAAATTGTGTAAAATTTCCGGATAAATGAGCGGCTATTGTAAATCAGCATTTCCATAACTCTTACTGGAACACACAGACGCCAGGACTACGTGATTCCAAATGATCTGTACCAACTCTAAAGAACTGTTAAGTTTTTAGAGTTATGTTCTGATTTACCAAGTGATTCCAGTTCTATGAGAACTGGTTTTCATAGGTTCTGGCTGTAATTACATCAATATTTTAACAATGATTACCGCATATTCAGGATTAAAGCTTAAGTTGTTAATGCATTATATAGCATGTGTACTAATGGTGTCATACAAATGGGTTTAAGATATAAATTAATATTTCAGTTCAATGGATAATTTGGAGTTTTCAAGATTGGAAGTGACTCAAAAAATTGAAAACTAAAATATTTGTCAAATTATGAAATTAATCTTTTCACCAAGGTGAATTTTCACCTTTTTGTTACAATGCTAAGATACACTCACCGCTGATAACATACAAACACTTCTTTTTAGATGTTATTAATAAGCTCTAAATACTGTCGTATGGCCACAGCCTTAAAAGGGAAATTCAGAGCTTTTTAATAACTGAACTTCAACTTTGAATCTTCATAGAGTAACCAAAATATGTGTTGAGTTTCACTGGGAAAGAAAGATCATCAGCGGCATGCTGATGGAGTGCACCTGGAGATTTTTGTTTCAAAAATGCAGCTGGTAAATCTGTTGTTAGATTTTCAACAGGAAACTTTTGTTCACCAGCTTAAATTTTTACTGAGCTTCTTAAAAATAATTTGTTTCAAAGTATATGACGTCTGTTTTCTCCAGAGGCTAGTACTTTGGGATGGTTCGTGCATCCTAATTTTTCTAAAAGCTACTCAGGTGCTTCTGTTTTATCCTGCCAACCTCTGACCAGCTTCGGCATCAGCTAAAATTGTATCGATCCCTGGTTCACCTTTTCTTGCAGCCTAGTCCACCCTGACACCCTGATATATTTGTTCTGGGTGGCCGGAAATCCCGCCCCCTTGTAGGGGAGGACAGGAAGTGAAAGGAAGGGAGGGGGAAAGGAAGGAAGTTGTTAAGCCAGCCTTAAGAGCTACGAATTCCTAATCAGGCAATAAATGAAAGGTCATGAACAGTGTATAGATTTTAATCATTGAGTATAGATCCCATTCGCCACAGCATGATGACACGCCTACTTGTTTCATTAAATATAAGGGCAAGTAGCAGTGGCTTTTTCACATGTGATCCATGCGCTAATATGTTTTGTGGTGCAATTCCAGTCAAGAAGGCTTTGCTAATGGAGGTGCTTTTCTGAAGGAATACATGCTAGTGTTTAAAATGAGTCAAGCATCGCACGAGCGAGCGAGCGTTCCCATGACAGTGGCTTCGCCTTCCGAATACTTAGCATTCTTCCTTATTCCCAGAACATAAAAATTCATATTGACCCCTTATTAAACCCTAAGCAATAAAACATTTTACCTGACCTAAATTTGTCTTGCTGCCGCTTGACCCATATTCTTATTTGCTCTCCTTATAATGCATCTGCTCACGCTTCTAGAGACTCGTCTCTCTCTTCTGAGGTCTGTGCTCTACAACCCTGGAGGTGAGCTCTCCCAGAACTATCCTGGCCAGTAGATTAAGGTCAAACTAATAAGGCACATTTCGCTTTCCAGAAGTAAGATTCAAGAAGTGGATAAGGCCAGGGATGGAACAACCAGAGGAATTAGGTCTTTGTTTTCCAAAAGCCAACTGTTGGCTTCTGTGGCTCAAAGTTAATTCTTAATGGATGGGGTTCTCATGAAGCAGATGCTCCAGGATTTAAGACAAGCCTAGCCTATATAACTAACAAAGCAGAACAATAAAAACATAAAGGCTGTGGGGTTTACTTGGCCAGTGGTCGGAAGGGTGCTGAGAACACATCATTCTTTTCCTGTGTTCTTGGATCTTGCTGGCCCATCCTTTCCAACACTTGTGTCAGTGATGGATAAAGCCACCCAGCTTCTGATGCCACAAGCGTGGCAGTTCTGTCTCTGATATTTTTATATACCTATTTGAATACTTGGGTTTTCTCCTCCACTGAGAGTTGTTGTTGTTGTTGTCTTAAACTACATCTAATTTGGTCTGTCTAGAAGAGGTCTCAGGAAAAAAAAAACAAAACCTTTTGAGCCGATTTTAACTCTTTAGTCTTATCCATATACTTGATATTTCTTACTCTTCTTATAGATCTAGTATCCCAAATACTAACAACAAAATAGTTCTGTCCTTATTCAGTTTGGGGTAGTTCCTGAATATTTGTCTTGACTATGAGAAAGTCTGATAATTCTGTAACAGAAGGCCATACGTAAGCAAAGGAGCCATTTTGTTATGTGTATAAAATATTCAACACATGACATTTTCTACATATCTTTCCACTGATAGTAAACCCTCTTCATACAGCTGCATGAGGGTCAATTGGATGGGTGTGCCGTTTTTCTCACCAGCTTGGATAGTATCTAGCTGGAGGTCATTCATTCGACAGTGAGTCAGACTTTGGTCAGAGTATCACTGCCCTTACACACTTGGGTGGAGTTCAGAGGAAAAGCCTGCAAGCCACACCACATCCCTGGGTACCAGTCAATGTGTTTGTTAGCGCTGACTCTTTGGTATCACCTAAAACGACACATGTTAATCAGAGTGCTAAGTCAGCCCAACTGAACGTTTGCTAGGACGCCCTGGTAAACAGAACCTTGTAACAAGGGTTGGTGTCCATATTACAGTTCTCTTTTGTGTTGGTCTTCAGAGAGTATTCTCAAAGTCTGGACCTTTGGCCATATTCATGATGAAACTTGGTTTTTCCATATTCCAGAATAAGGGCACATTGGGTAGTAGGACTGTCCTTTTCTCAGCCTTCGAAGAACCTCTTACCTAGAAAGGTAAGATCAACCATTTTATATAAGTTGGGTGACCTTAAACTAGTCACCTGACTTCTCCCTGGCCCGGTTTCCATGTGTATAAAAAGACAATCCATGCTTGCCTCATGGAGCTGTGGTTTGATCTATTGAGCCCTACTGCGGGGTTGTCATGACCTCTGCCTATGCATGCTGAAGAAATACCACCGGCTTTTATCATTACCAGATGGCCTGCCTTCATTTGTCTCTACTGGAAGAAACAGTTAATGATTCTTAGAAACACCTCTTAAATATAAAAACTTATACGTTGAAGTCTCACCAAATTTCAGTCTTCCAACCTCCTGCTAATTCTGGACACTCCCTACGATTTGATATGCGGAGGAAGAGTATACGAATGCACGACTGCAGCATGCCCTTTGAGATTTTTGTGATCCCGGTGGAGATCTAGTTATTTGCATCGCCTGGGTCTTTACTGATGCTAGGTTAGCAGTGAGTACTTGTGGTATTAATACGTATCTGAGTGGTCCCCTGTGAACTGCTTAGTATTGTGTCGGGATGCGTAAGGTGGGGTAAGGTAACTCTGAGGCGCTTTGGCCTGCCCTTTTCTGCGCTCTCTGATTCCTTGCTCCCTCCTCTCGACTTGATTGCACCGCAGTCATCTGACACTTCTGCTAAAGATTGTGGTGCTTTGACAAATGTTAATTGAGAAAGCACTGAAAGCCTCCCTGTGTTGTAACAGAAGGACAATTACACAGGTTTAACCGGATGTCGGGAGGGTACTTTCACAGACAGAGATAGAAGACCAGTTTGAATGGTTTCCACAGCAGCTGGCTAGGCATGTTGTTTGACTGATGTACACAGACGCCTCTCATATGACCAATCATTTTGGCTCAGAAATAAAACACATGCTTAAAAGTTTCCCAGTGATATGGGAGGGGAGGAAAACCTTAATTGTAATATATTTAATGAGAACTAGAAGTTTGCTACACCTAAAACCTCAGACACACACACACACACACACACACATTTTATTTTCATCTTAGCATGCGCTCAACTGGTGAGAATTAATAACATAAGTGTTTTTAAGACAGAGCCTCAAGTATCAAACATAAGAGTGATTTTGAATGTACTTTTCAATGCCCAGTATTGTAGCTTGTCTCTTGTGTATAGGTAAATCCAAACTTTATTGAATTCATGTATGTTCTTTGTACATAGTGATGGGTTACAGTAAGATATACTCATACATATACAGTAAGATATACTTGAGTATATCAGTGATAAAATTTTTATGATCTAAGAATTACCTATGGATCTTAAATTTAAGGTAACCTACACATAAGATTTTAAGAATAAATTTATAACATCTCTAAACATAGATAAAAGTTTTGGATATTTTCTGACAGATTTTACAACACATTTTCTTTAATGCATAGTTGTTAAAGGAGAAAACAATTGAGCACTCTTGTTTTAGAATTTAGTTGACTTGACCGCTTAAAAGCAATTTTAGAAGACAAACCCTTTCCTTACAGCAATTCCTTTTTGTTTATTTTGAAATGTATGACTGTTATCTTTTGCGTTATCCGCTATGGGCTGGTGAGGTGCTGAAAGGTGGATTTTTGACTAGTGGTCTGTTCTAAGCCCTGTCTGCGTAAGAGACTATGTGGGGAGCTCTACCCTTTCAACCCCACCTTTGCAAAGTAAAGATGCCAGCCCTGAGCAGAATAAGCGTGCCAAACTTATCTTCTGTTTGGATGTAATCAGGCATGCTCAAAATCCCTCAGGCAAGAATGGCTGCTGGCTGCAAAGATGTCAGTGTTTGTTTTCCTCCAGGGTGCAGAGTGGGTGATTTCGAATCCTTTTATCATCCTAGTTATTTGTAATTGTCAGATGGTTTTTTTTTTTTTTTACCCCCTTGATCTTTTCGTTTTGTTTATAAAATATATTTGTACAATACAGTTTTCCTGCATTTACTCAGTTTCTTTAGAGCAGAGGTTCTCAACCTGTGAGTTGTGTGTGACACCTTGAGGGTTGAGTGACTCTTTAGCAGGGACCGCAGAGCAGCAGATACCCTACACATCAGATACTTACATTGCAATTCGTAACCACAGCAGAATTATAGTTATGAAGTAACAATGAAATAGTTTTATGATTGGGGTTGTGCACAACAAGTGGAACTCTATTAAGGGCCACAGCCTTAGAGAATTGAGAACCTTTGAGCTTTATGAGGAGAGTACAGGTAAATCACGTGATCATTTGACCGAGATCCAAGTTTAAATGATCACTTTTTAACACTGAATAAGTTGTAATAAATGTGATTTTTTTTCCTTCTTCTCCTTCCCTACTATAAGTCTGTTTGTTGATTTGGGGAATATGGATGGGTGAAGGGGCCTGTGAGTGTGTAAGCACATCACGTGTTCACATACACACGCCTCTAGGTGAGCATGAGGGGCATGCTTGAGATTAATACATTCATCTTTCTCTCATAGTGCCTACCACAGCTGTGACAATAACTTCTTCAGCTGAGCTGTTCAAAACCACAGTGTCAACCACAACCAGTACTTCACAGAGAGGCCCCGTGAGCACCACAGTAGCTGGTCCTCAGGAAGGAAGCCGAGGGACTAAGCCACCGCCAGCGGTCTCTACAACCAAAATTCCTCCTGTAACAAATATTTTTCCCCTGCCAGAGAGATTCTGCGAAGCGTTAGAATGGAAGGGGATAAAGTGGCCTCAGACACAAAGGGGGATGATGGTTGAGCGGCCCTGCCCCAAGGGAACACGAGGTATTTCCTGTACCACCCAGTGCACGCTTTCCTAGTTTAACAAGTAGCTTCTAAACAGGACTGAAAAGGTTTCCTTAGTGGGAGATATTTGCATGAGCCAATTTCATTGTTTTATTATATTACCAATATAGGTTTTGGTTTTTTGTTTTTGTTTTTCACAGTATAAAGGTTTTTAAACTCCAAGTGTCACTTAAGGGCAGGCACAGAATTGCCTCTCCATTTCCCATGTCAAACCTGAGTCTTTTGTCCCAAGACTCTAATGAGGCTCCCCTCCAGCTGCCTTTCCCATTGCAGCCATCATCCTGGATAAGCCCCAAGAAAAGAAAGGGTTTTTTGTCCATTCCACCCCCACCCCTGCCCGTACTCTTCTCCTCGCTCTAAATGTCTGATATCCCGTGCTTACTTTATATTTAGTTTATACTGCCTGCTACTTTCTGTCAGCCATTGCCGACTACTTTGAATAGCACTCGGTCTTTGAATAGTCAGTCTGTAACGCCCAGTCTAGCATCATCCAAGTCAGTTTCCCCAGAGCTCGCAGAACGAGGCTTCATCTCACCACTGTCCTCTGCATCGCTGCAGGAACGGCCTCGTACCTCTGCATGGCTTCCACAGGAACATGGAACCCCAAGGGCCCCGATCTTAGCAACTGCACGTCTCACTGGGTGAATCAACTGGCCCAGAAGGTGTGTTGGAATGTTCTGATGGGATAGACCGTTTGAAAACTTGGCATTCTGACATAGTCTCGTGTTCTGTGTTAAAGGCATAGTTTTGTCTGTGAACTAGTTGTCGAATGTTAGATTTGTTTGGAGTGAAGCTGTTTTCTGTGTTAAGCTCTTTAACCAGTGCATGCTTGTTTTAATTTCAGTTGCATTTAGTTTGCCCTGATTCTTTTGATGTTCGTGAGACAAATAGTGTATTGGCCCCATAAATCAAGTATCATTAAGTTTGCAGCTGAACCCACAGGATGCAAACAGATGTGTGTATGGCACACGATTACATGACAATGAGTTAAAATGGTCCTGAAGCAGGCCTAGAAACCTCTGCTTGGGATTTTGCCTTGGACTGTAGTACTCTTAATTTTCTAACCATCTAGCTTCCTTGATATATAAACATTAGTCAATAATTCTGGGTATCACACTTGCTTCTGATGTAAAATCTGCGTCATTGGAATAAGTAAAAAAAAAAAAATTAAAATAACAACTTAAAGTTGACAGAAATAAAAAACACAAAAGGATGCCTCCAGCCCTCCTTTTGTTTTCTGTGTGTGTGTGTGTGTGTGTGTGTGTGTGTGTGTGTGTGTGTGTGTGTGTAGAATTTCTTTGTGTGGTGAGGATCCAAAAGCCACCGCCGCCACCACCACCACCACCACCACCACCACAAGTGAGGTGCTTAAAGAGAGCTAAAGGCCACAGAGAGTTTACTGAGATGCTACAAATTGCCCTTTCAGATCAGAAGTGGAGAGAACGCCGCAAGCCTGGCGAACGAGCTGGCTAAGCACACCAAGGGTCCTGTGTTCGCCGGGGACGTGAGCTCCTCTGTGCGCCTCATGGAGCAGCTGGTGGACATCCTGGACGCCCAGCTGCAGGAGCTCAAACCCAGCGAGAAGGATTCGGCTGGGAGGAGCTATAACAAGGTAGGACCACATCCTGCCTGCAGGATGTGGGTCTGAGAGCACGGTGGCTCTCTGCCCCAAGACGCGAAGCCACACGATGCAAGGCGAGCCGCCAGCCACCCAGATGCGCACTTAGAGACCCAACGTCCCAGTGTGCTCATTTCTCACGGAGAATGACTGAGGAAGGGACATCGTTCTCTCCCTCAAAGGCAGACATGATACCAATTAGGCCAGATTTTAGTGAGTGGTACTTCCACCCGTCTGACTGGTCAGCACTGTCACTGTGGAGTTAGCATTTGTGCCTAGAGTGATTATAGGTCCCGGGATTAATGAACTGTATGAAAGCATGCAGCTCTTAGCGCTCAGAGCAAAGTGTGGTACCCAGTGGTGTTAGTGGTTACTCTGGGGAGGGAGGTGTGTCCATTCGTGGGGGGAGGGGGGTGAGAACTCCCGGTGAGCGTCCTCCAATGCAGAGTGTGCCTCTCGGTCTTGGTTTATATCCTATTCATTGGAATCTAGAATTAGCTGCAGATCAGTGGACTGTTACTTTTTCTCATTATTTTTTCTCTTGTAAAAAATAAATAAAATGAAGAGACACTTGGCAAAACAGAGCTAAAAACTGTAAATAGATATCTTTGGCCATGAACGTGGCCAAGATGCTCAGAGGAGATTGGTGCCAAGTCCCCTTAGAACACAGGAACACCAACTTAATTTACGAGGATTTTTTTTTCCGTTCCTCATTTTTTTTCAGCAGATAAAATCTAACCTCTGATTTTCTTTTCTTTTACTTAAAAGCTCCAAAAACGAGAGAAGACATGCAGGGCTTACCTTAAGGTATCTTTCCTGTCTGTCCCCCTGCCTCCTCCCCTCCTCGGCTGCCTGCCCCGCTTATGCCATCTTGCTGCATGACTCAGAATTTTCAGTCTTTGATAATTATATAATGTGCCCCATATCAGCTGTACCAACGTTGGCGCCTCTCAGAACAAGCCAATAACATTTTACTGATTTTTTTTTTTTGCTGGTTTCCCATTTATTAAAAAAAAAAAAGAGTACGAGAACTTTAATGAATATCCTCTGAATTGGAAGAAAGCACATAGTAGTCCCTTTGCTATCTGTTACCATCTCTAGATTCAACAACCTGAAACAGCTATGATATATTCTTGGCAGTTTATCATATCAAAGACTGTATGGGCATAATAAATGTGCATGTTAAAGTCACTGCTTTCTGATCTCTGGGGTGCACTGTTCAATAAATTAGGCTTTGTTCTGGCCTTTTGGGAATTCGCTTCTGGAAGCAGGCTGATGAGTGTGCATATCCAGAAGTAAAATATGAGCACTGCAGTGGTGATACCAATGGGAGTTTTTTTCAGGTTCATCGGAACAAAGAGGCTTCTACGCCATGACTAGTATTTTTTCCTAGTGTGTTGACAGCTGAGATTCGATGTGAACAGAGGCTCTCCATGCCAATAAGCCAGACTCATAATGTTGCATTCTGGTTTGCTCTGTAGGTTAGAAGTTTCTTGCTGTTTGGGGTGGATGGTGTTAGCTATTACCCTGGAAAATCTAACCAAATAGGACAGATTCACTTAGTGGGGGAACAAACGAAAGAACTGCTGTAGTTTTGTAAATGAGAAGTTACTCAGAAGCTAGAACCACATAAACTTGGCTGACCAGGTCAGGGCTGGGCACTACCAACAGGGACTCACCCATCCAGGGTTGGGCACCTAGACCTCACCCGAGGCCAGGGATGGGCACCTAGAAAAGCACCTCACCTGTTAGCAAATGACACCTTTGGATCTGAGCCCTTTGCAAGATAAGGCAGAGGGAAATCAGGTTGCCGGTAGTAGTGTTCTTTAAAAAAAAAAAAAAAAAACATTAAGAATCTGATTATGGATGTGACTGATTCAGATCTGCAGAGTAACTCACACTCGGATATCGAGGTTTTCCTTAAGATACTAATGTGTGAAGTGTAGCAACCAAGACCTACGTCCCTAAGCCAAGACTCAGCTTCCCCCAACTTTGGCAAGAAAAGACTGTTGCAGGAAGATGGCTATGCTCATGGTTACCTTGATCCTACCTCAAAATCACAAATAGTAATAAATAAGGAGTGTTTCACATCCACTGTGCTGTCAGGAGGAGGAAATAAATAACATGGTAAACCGCAGGACGACCTTAATTTCTGACCAGTGTCATTTTCGATGTGTTTCAAATGAGCTTCTTCATTCATACAAGAATAATAAGCCCCCTTCAATTACAAATCAGACTTACTCTATGCAAATGACGTTAAGTTTCTACCCAGCTACAGAGGATTCATTTGTAACTTAGATTAGAGACTCTAGTCTGTGTTTCTTGGTGACTAATGAATCTGGCCTCAGCAGACCAATTTCTGTTCCAGTCTAGTTATTGGCTGAAGAAGCGTCCGTGTGAGCATTCTGGACTTTTCTACCTCCCATTAGAAACAGAAAAAGCCTTTAATGACACTTGGAAATACCTTCCACCTGCCAGGGAGGCCATGGTGGCTCACAAGGCAGACTGAACGGGGGTATTAAGATGGATTAAGCTAATTAATCTTACTCTGACAATAGCCTCAAACAACGTTTCCCCTTGTTCATACAGAGCCTCTTTAAAAAAAAAAAAAAGCCCAGTTCATTTCTGTTTCCCGTAGATGGCATGTTAGTTTTCCTCAGCCACTCCCAATGGATCAGAACAATGTATATACCGTCCTAGTGATACATCATGTGTAGGCATGTGGACTAGCAAACACATGTACTGACTTGTACTGTCCAGCAGCCGGACTACAGCAAGCCTCCAGCGGATTAGTCCACTGGGTTATATTGTTATTTAATGCTCTTTTGCATGGGGTTCAGTTACACCCACACATAGCTCAATTGCTTTTCACCACTTTATATATTTTGATTCTCCTTGAATGATCAGTATAGCCTTTTAGTCTTTTGTCTGTTTTCTTCATTCCTGTAAAAACAGACCAGTCCTTAGGAATTAACATATGCACACATATAGGTTATCTGTGTTATATAGATGATGAGAAGGGCCAAAATGTCGCTTATAAACTTTATAAAGCTACTCTTCCACTCAAGTGATAACAGACACACAAAATGTGTAGAGCAGTGTGACATACTTGAGTTCAAAAGAACACCATGACTGAAATTTCTGGTGGATGCTGGCCAGCTCCAAAACATCAGTGTTTTCTAGCCATACATTTAATGTTTGAAGTTACAAACAGTGTGATAGTTGTGAGTGCCCACTCGTGTAAGTCAGAGCTGCTGCTGTGAGTTCCCTAGTCCATTCAACAGTTGCAGTATTCTTGGAGAAGTGAGACGCAAGCCACCTTTCTTATGGACGCCTTAATGTCAGGCAGCTGCTCGCTCATGTCTACTTAGTGCTGTTTTGAAGCGGTACTTACAGTTGCCCAGCTCATGAAAGAAAAGTAAATCCTCACGTCAGGTAAACTTCACAGTTGTCACCAGTCAGCGAGTGACAACCCCTTGTGTTCTCGAAGCCTTCAAAACTAATGGTCATTTTCCTCGTGGTCGCAGGCGATTGTGGACACAGTAGACAACCTCCTGAGAGCTGAGGCTTTGGAATCCTGGAAACACATGAATTCTTCAGAGCAGGCGCACACAGCTACAATGTTGTTGGATACCTTGGAAGAAGGAGCGTTTGTCCTAGCAGACAACCTTTTGGAACCAACCAGGGTCTCTATGCCAACAGATAATATTGGTGAGTATATCTGTGCTCACACTTAATTTGGAAGACAGATGTTGAAGAGCACAGATACTGTGTGCTCTGGATGCATCATCTCCAAGTATTACACGTTCTCTTTTGCCGAGTTATTTAAGGAAAAGAAATTATCGATCATAATTCACAAAATGAATGCTTAAGCCGAAATCTGCCTATATCTTATAGAAGTTGTTCTTCTGGGTATGTGTGGACTTTTCAATTGAAAAATCATTAAAGGAAAAAAAAAACTAGGTGCACTTAAATGCTAGAATATGGATTGCTTAAGGGATGAAAGTGTTTCATGTGAGAAGGTGGCAAATGCTTTTCCATTTTTACTACATTCATAATGAATTTAAATCACTTAATATGTTCTTCCAATCTGATATTTTAGCTCGTAAAACTTGAGGGAGACTTTTTACATTAAACACAACCTCCCTTAGGTAAATGCGATATTTAATAGCTGGGAGATAGTAGTCCACACCTGTAATACCAGCATTTGTGCAGCAGGAGGATTGCTGTGTGTTCCAGGCCATCCTGGGCTATAGTGTGAGAGAACCTGACTCACAGAACGAAACGGTTGAGGTCAGAGCTCTGTTGGTGAGGTGCCCCCATTGCCTGCAGGAAGCCATGGGTTTGTTTCCCTAGCACCATGGGGGCCTAGGGACTTCTTCAGGGTGGGGGAAGATCTAGAGGCGCAGGTCAGTCTGGTCTATGTGAGGTTCTCTCTCTCCCTCTTCCCATTAAAAGGTATTATCAGTGAAGGACATACTTTTATTCTTCTTTCCAGGTTGTCAAATGTATGCCAATATTTTCAAATGGTGGTCAAGAGTTGAAATATTGCCAGTGAAGGTTAGAAATCTACTGTTGTCGATATTGGTAGGAAGGGGGAAATCTGGTATTTAAATTTCCCCAACTTAGAGTTGATAATTATTTGTTGAGGTTGACCTCACCCAAAATTTGCTAGATAGCTTACTGAAATAAAAGGTTCCCATTATCAGTGAAAAAGAAAAGAAACATGAAGAAAATAAAGACTGTTCATTTCTCCACCAGAAGCCCAGATAACTCCTTTAGGACAGAAAGAATGAAGTCCTCTGTCTGGAATGCCCTGTCTTACTGACATTTCATGACCATCAATATGACGCTTGAATATTAACAGATGAAAATAAAAAGACATAACTCAAATGGCACCTGAACTGAAATTTTAAACTTAAATTTATTTCATATATATAAATTTTACAAATGAAATAAAATAGTAAGAATTTCTTTGAGGGTGTAGAAATTATAAATCATTCCATAACTTCAGCATATAGATAGAGTCAAAACATACCATATAATCGTATATATCTGGCTGTTTAAAACAAACAAATGTGTTCAGCTGGGTGTGGTGTTCATGCCTTTAATCCCAGCACTTGGGAGGCAGAGCCAGGGCAATCTCTGTGTGTTGAAGGCCAGCCTGGTCTACAAAGAGAGTTCAGACCAACCAGGGCTTGTTATACAGAGAGATCCTGTCTCTAAAAATATCAATCCCCCCAAAATGTATTCACATAGTTTAGTCATAATAAAAAATTAACAAAACTCCCAAACTTTCATTATCTCCAGACAGTTTTCTGACCTGTTAGCATTCTTCAGATTCCTGCATATTTACCACCACTCAATGGTGTCCAGTGGTGTCCCCTAAGCACAGAGTGGGGTGAACCTCATCCTCTGAGTGAATAGATCCTAGACTTATATAGCATGACATTTTGTGACTTCAGTTTGTTTCCCAAATTTTCTAAAAGTTAATATAAAAAAGAAAACTAAACTGTTTCTTTAACTTCAACTGTGCATGAATATTTGAAAGGTTCATTTTGGATACAGTGTAACGTTTTTTCCCTAATATTACTTAACCCATAGCTGGAATTTATTTATCTCTTTGTACTCTTATTACTCCAATGTAATCAGCATGGAAGATATATATTTTTATTTCTAATTCATGATCAACTTTTTCATTAAAAAAAGTATTCTTTTAAGCACGAAGAAAACTTTCCGTTTTTCCTAGAACTTGTCTTTAAACATACTATGAGAATAGCCTACTATTTCTTTATGTTGAAGCTCTTATGTAAACTTAGAGGACTGCTATATCTTCAGTTATTAAAACAAGTTGGCTTTCTTCTTAGCGGTTGGTTTTCAGTTCTTCGTGTGCTTTACACATGTGCCGTATGAGCCCACAGTGGTGTGAGTGTGTGGGAACAGCATCTGCCCTCAGCCTTGAGGTCCGCTTTACATCCGTCTACCTGAATGCTTGCTTCTCATGAACCTTCAGCAAGTGCTCCCCACGTACTGGTCTGCATAGGCCTCATTTCTATCTTCAAAAGGCAGTCCCCTCCCACCTCCGCCCCCAGGAAACCACTGCTTCCTGTCAGTGAGCTTGGCCCCTAGACTTTGACTCACATTCTTTTTGAATCTTGCTTCTTTTATGTTGAGTTAATTTTGACATGTCCTCATTCAGACTGACGGTTGTCGTTCTGTCCTATCGCTGCTGAGTGTTGCAACATTTTAAGAATGTACTCGCCCTTCTGGGTATCAGTTCACATTACAGGATTTTAGCTGTTGCCGCATGGTGGCTCCTAGGCCCATTTGCTCTCTAAAGGCTCTGAGTGAAAGCCCCACCAGTTCTCCGAGCTGTCTGAGACTTGAGCTTTTTAGTTTTGTTCACATCAGGAGTTGGCTTTGGTATCTCGTTGGGTTTGCTTTTCATTTCTCCTAAGCAGTCTGTATTTTGGGGGAATGACTGTGATGGAGATCTGGTCTCCTTGTATAGCTGATGTGATCTTAAACTGTCCTCCAGCGTTGCCCTTCTGAGTGCTAGGGTTAGAGGTAACTAAAAATCAGAATTAGTCACTTGATTAATTTTTCATGTGTTTCTGTCCCATTCACTCATTTTTTATAAAGATTTTCAATCTCTTCTGATTTAGTTCAGCTATTTTTTTTGACTTGTAAGCAGTAAGGATTCTTTATATATTCTTAGTGTTAGTTTTTGCTGTCTGGGGAAAAGCAGAACTTTCTAGCATGGTTTTGAATGGTTTCAGCATCCTCTGTCTGCCTAATTCTACCTTGCTTACACTTCTCGCCACAGGATAATTTCATCACAAATCTTAATGTCCTATCATTATGAATGTGAAATCCTCAATGTCCTTCTTCAGAGAAAGAAAAATCGTGCTTAAATGTTAAGAAAATAAGTTCAGGAGATCATAATCATGCACCTTTTCTTTTTGTGGATGTGTTCATGCTTTATTTGAAAATGATATATATATTCCGTAGTAGATTGCCTTTTATTAAAAGTGCATGTTAACAATTTTATTGTTTTATTAGAGAAATGAGGAGGGTGATTGGCCTTTGTAGCTGTTTGTGCCTTTAGATTTGTCTGACTTCGCCTGACTCCATCACTCTCCGCATTTGATACACTAGTTATCTAGTGGCTCGATCAGGCCAAGTGTGATATTTACACCTCAGGAAGGTCTGTTGAATAACACTGTGGAGTACTTAGTGTTCCACTGCCTTTTCTTTGAGACTTTAAGATCAATTGGATAATTTAGGTATAAGCCTGAAACATCCATTATGAGATTTCCATTCCTTTATCTTCAGAATAGCCCAAATGACCCATCATCCCAACCTCTACCCCCTCACTTCAGACTTAGTTGTAGTATAGCTGAAAAGAAAAAGCTTACAATGGCAAAGGTAATTCTTCCTTCCTGCTGTATAGACAGGAGGCCGGCCTTGGATCTGTTAAAACCTGTTCTGTATTCCCTTCTCCCTGGAATCTAGTCTCACCTACAACTTGGTAGGTCCCCTAGCCCTGATCAATATCTTCCTCACCTGCATCTCACGGCAGCCAGGGACTTGGAAGAGGGAGGAGAAAACACAATGGTGAGTAAGACTTTGGATAGCTCTCCAGAACCTTAAGTGCATGTGCATTCTACTGTCTGTTGACTAAGGCATGTGACAGAGCAACCAACATAAACACCGGTGCACTGCCGCTCAGCCCACGTGATATTGTGCTCTGTTCCGCTTTAGTTAAAACACACGGGCAATACAGAAACTCCCGTGGTGGTAAAGCTGATGTCCGACATTCTCCAAGACAAACCAGATCAAATAGAGAATAATTATCACCATTTGTTTTTTTTTTTTTTTATAAGATTTTATCTTTATTCTGTTCTTTCTGATGGGGGACTCACTATGTTGTCCAAGCTGACTTCAAACTCTGAGACTCAACTCCTGCCTAAGATTTTTTTTTAAACGGTTTCACTTGGGCGGCTGCACACGGGTACAGTAGTTACAGTTACAGCATTAATGATTTCATTCTTTAGATGGTGTTTGATATCTTCCCTTTCCAGTTAGGAGTTTCGTGTGTCTATCTACTGACAGGTGTGTCTTTAGTTCATTCATTTGATCTAAGAAGATACCATAGTTAAGTATTCTCAAAGGCATTGTGGTATCTTCCCAATTTTTGGTAAGGAAAAGTAGACCAAAGTTCTAGTGTGTGGCCTTGTTCAGTGTGTTTCTAGGCACACATGCATGAATCCTAAAGAAACATTTTTAAAGGACATACTATGCTAATCCATTTTACCAAATATTTTCCATATTTTTCTCTATTCCGATTTTTCCAATTTCTGTTAAACTAAATGTAGTTAAAACATTACACTGTCACAGGCGAACACTGAAATTTAGCATAGATGTTGTTAATCGGTTTGGCTTGATCTCAGTACTGCCTTGATTTTCAGTGTCCCTGATGTTTTGAAGCATCCCTTTGCATTACTTTCATTGGCCTGTTTTATTTCCTTATCTGTGAATTTGCTGTTCTCAGCATTTCCCAATTTCTCTGTTGTGTTTTGTGTGCATTCTGGCCACTAACTCGTAGAGGATTACGTAATTTAAAAATACTCTTTTTTGTTTTCCTTTTTTTAAAAAGCAATTTTAAAGGTATTGTTGTACATAGTAATAGGGTACAATTAATTAATTAGTCTTTATTTAGGACTAAGTTTTTAATATCTAAGAAATTTTATATTGGCTTCCTGCTTGAAAAACCTTTCTCCACTTTGACTTCATACGAATTCCATCCTTTTTAACTCTATACATTGATAAGTTTAACGTTTGTGGTTTTACAATTAGCTTTAGTCTTTCTAAGGTTCTTTTGATTGTTCTTTGTTGTAGAAGCAACTAATCTGGCCTTTTCCGTGTGAATAAGCCAGTTCTCTCTGAACTTTTATTCGCACATAATGTGCTCTCTTTCCTGTCTCTGACATCCGTCGCGACTCTGCATGTGTAAGCGTGTGTAAGGTCTCATACTCATGGCTTTCCTTTGGTACTGGTTTGCTTTCTGTGATACTAGTGGCTTGTGTGCCTTTTAGCATTTCTCCTTGTGGAAATTCCTGGGCTGCCGTTGTGTGCATCTCATGGATATGAATTTTAAAATCAATTTTTGAAGTTCCATGTACTCATAAGGTCTTGTTCAAATTTTTATGAGAATTAAGGTTACTTACAGATTGTTGAATGAAGTACCAGAGCTCTTCAAATTAAAAGGCCTTCGTCCGCACTGGCTTATTTCTTACTTGTGCTTACTGTGAATGATGAGTTGGTATTCTTCCCTGGCTGCCTGTGTTCCCTTTGTTTTTTTATGTTATTATTATTATTATTATCACATAGCATCCTAAGGTGGTGATAAATAAAGCACACTGGTGAGTGTCATTCTATTAGTCATTCTAGGATAGTCTGACAGAAAACCCTCAGGCTCAGGAAGTAGTTTCTTTATTCCTTTTATTTTGAAAAGTTTTTTTTTGTTGTTGTTGTTTTTTGTTTGTGGTTGTGGTTTTTGTTTTGTTTTGTTTTGTTTTTCCAGACAGGGTTTCTCTGTGTAGCCCTGGCTGTCTTGGAACTCACTCTGTAAACCAGGCTGTCCTCAAACTCAGAAATTTGCCTGCTTCTGCTTCCTACATGCTGGGTTTTTTTTTTTTTTAAACAAGTTGAAATATACCAAATTTTTCTGCTAATAATCTTTAATTTTTAAATTTTAATGAGTTTTATTATCATTTATTCTAATATACTAACTAATGATACTTGCTGATTTCTTCAGGCTCTTATATTTAAAGTGTGTTCATATTACATAGTTAACTAAGGATTGTTTTTGCAACAGTTTAATCAGTAAGAAGCTTATTAAGTGGTCAGTACTCATAGGTATCTTGTTTTCTGAAAGATGGAAAATTTATTTAAAATTAAGTATACAGTAAACTATGAATTTGATGCCACTGGTTAGAAACCACTGAGGTTTTGTAATTTCTTTTAATCAGTTTTAATTTCCCAAAATGTTTCTATTCGCTGTCTCACTGTTTATTAGCTGATGCACACCTATTTGATTAAGTTGGTTACTTTACAACCATTGCTTCATTTCCTCTAAAACCATTAGTCATATATAGTAATAATCTGCTTGTAGGAATTTCAGATTAGTTTTTCTTTTCTATGAACGTAATTCTTAAGCTAAAAAGTAAATATAACTTAGACAAAATTAGCTCATTCTTACATGTATGTCTGGACCGTTTCATCCAATTTGCATGAAAACTTGTTTTACATGCTTTTTTAAGAGAAATAATTAGTAATTATAGCCCCATTCAGTGTAGGGAGGAAATAGTGATATATCAGAGGCTCATGGGTGGGTGTGTCTGTGTTCATTTGCATGTGTGGTGAGTGTTCTGCTTTATTTGGTTTTGTTGGCAGGGTCTCATCTGGTCAGGCTGGCTGGGGATGGATACTCTGTGTAACAGAGGATGAGTTTGAACTCATGGCTCTGTCTCTCTGGGCCTTTTTGCTGGGTATTGTATTTGGAGAAACACGTGTTAGTTGTGTTTTCACACTGGACCTCTTGCCCATCACACAAAGACTCTGATATGAGCAGGGAGACCAACCCCCCACCAGCTGCTTGATATTTTCCAACTCGAACCAGTAAGACCTGTGTCTGCAGTGGTGGGAGTCAGGAGTTGCAGGAGCATGATTTTAAGCTTGCAGTTGAGTGTTTGAACAAAATTCAGTTTGGGGCTGAATTACTTCCAAGAATCTTTGAACCACCAGTGTTTTCATATTTACAATAAAACAAAATGTAAAAATAGTATACGAGGGTACCGAGAGTGCAGGGATGTTTTTATATCGACGAAGGGAGTGGAGTCACATCTGTCTGGTGACAGTTTTTCAAGAATGTGCTTTCCTCATTTCACTGCCTGTAGAAATTAGAAAAATGTGTAAACTGCCAACGTGACGTACAGAATGCTGTTAAAACCTCTCTGCCTAGAAAGAGGTGTACCTGTGTGGAGAGAAGGCTTTCAGATTCGTGCTTTAGACTCGGTGTCTACTAAGAGAGGGTGGTTGAAACGTGAATACAGAAATGCCAAGTTAACATCGTTGAGTGAGGAGAGAGTGTAGTTCCTGTGGTGTTCTCTTTTGTCTATTTATAATTTAAACAATGTGTACCCCCTCCCTGTTTGCTCTGTTTTATCCCAGTTCTAGAAGTTGCTGTCCTCAGCACGGAAGGGCAGGTCCAAGACTTTAAATTCCCTCTTGGCTTCAGGGGCTTGAGCAGCTCTGTCCAGCTCTCAGCGAACACTGTGAAGCAGAACAGCAGGAATGGTGAGACAGGCCCTCCGCCTCCGCCGCCTCCCTATGCTTCTCCTCCTCCCTTCCCACCCCACTTCCCCCTCTTTAAAAAATTTTTTTTTAATTGAACCTGTTTTGCCTTGATAATTTATCCTTAACGCAATGGAAACAAAATGGCTTAGTGTTTAAAATAATTCCTATCACTTTCTCAAAATACTTAATGTATGTCTACTCTCAGAGTCCATCAAAATTCTCTCTCTCTTTTTTTCTCTTTCTCATTTTCTTTTCTCTCCTCATCTTACCCCATGCTCTTTCATCCTAAGCAATGTGTGGTGAGTCCTGTGTCTGTGTCTTCCTTCCTAGGGCTGGCCAAGCTGGTCTTCATCATTTACCGGAGCCTGGGACAATTCCTGAGCACGGAAAATGCAACGATCAAGCTGGGTGCGGACCTCATGGGTCGGAACAGCACCATTGCAGTGAACTCGCCCGTCATCTCCGTCTCCATCAATAAGGAGTCCAGCCGCGTGTACCTGACAGATCCAGTGCTCTTCACCCTGCCGCACATTGATGTAAGCTAATGTATGCTAATGAAGTCACAGAAGGTTTTAAACCCTTGAGAAAGGAAGGCCAAGCTGTCACACTGTGGAGGCCGGACTGAGAACAGGGGGTGCCTGGGTGGGAGAAGACCTTTCCATTTGAAATTTAAATGTTGGACTGGGTCAGAGACACAAGTTTATTTAAGTCTGTGAACATAAAATTAAATGAGCCTGGTTCAGTGATTATTAGAACTTAAGTGTATTCTTAATGAAAGCTAATTCAGTAATCAACAGGAAAATGTAAATGACTTTAATTTGGTTTTGGATGAAAATTAACTCTTACCTTAGCAGCAGGATAGCAGAGTGTTAACTCTCAAGACTCTGCTTGTGTAGTATGGCTAACCGTTAATATTTTAATTAGTTATATTGGGCTCATTTGGTAAAAGTGCTTGCCTTGCAAACAGGAAGACTTAAGTTTGGTTCAGTCAAACCCCTGAAAAGAAGCTAGGCAGGGTAAAATCCAGTGTCCTTAGCATGCTTGGAAAGTCTCAGGCCACCGAGAGACACAGAGACAAGGTTGCTGTGGAACATTGCCAGAGGCTGTCTTCTGACTTCCACATGATAAGGTACACACATACACACACACACCCCTCCCTGTATGCACATGCATGCATATGTATGAATGCATGAATGTATACATACAAAAATTAATTCTATTTGGGTCAACTTTAATCAACGATGGTGTTTAAAAAATTCAGAATTGAGGAGGCGTGACCTGTGCCAGGGGCCTCATTGTATCAGTGGATATGTACACGACCGTGATATTGGAAGACTGGCTGTTCTGAGGCTACGCACACAGAGCTTGCCTATTATCTGCTGAATTTACTTCCTCTCCAGAGCCTTACAGTGTCACTACATTCCAAATGTATTTGGTGCATCACTTGCAAATAACCAAAGTACTTTTTTTTTTTTGACACTCAGTCCTTATAGAATTTTCTCTGAACAAATTCACAACTTTAATATTGTATCAGAGAAAGGGTGTGTGTGTGTGTGTGGATTCTAATATACCTATCAGTAGGTAAAATCATCAGATGAAAATTGTAATCGTGTGAAATGAGTCCCCGGTAATTTAGAGTACACGTTAGAGTGTTTCGGACTATAAAACCCCCTTTAAGCTAGATGCGCGCCTGGATAACGTAGTCCACAATTTTGCTGATGAAAAAACTTTATAGTCCGAAACATGCAAAGTTTAATCTAAATTACCTTTTTACACATATTAAACAATTGCCGTTGCCATCTTTGAGTGTAAAACCCTAATTTTATCTTGTCATTTTATTTCCCAGCCTGACAATTATTTCAACGCAAACTGCTCCTTCTGGAACTACTCAGAGAGAACCATGATGGGATATTGGTCTACCCAGGGCTGCAAGCTGGTTGACACTAATAAAACTCGCACGACGTGCGCGTGCAGCCACCTAACCAATTTTGCTATTCTCATGGCCCACAGGGAAATTGCGGTAAGTATTTGCACTTCTAATTAGTCGCAGGGAAAGACCTGCGAGATTCGAAACAGCCTGTGTAATAGTCCGTCTTTGGGTGCTTATCGTAACTAAAAAGCAAACAAACTAATGGGGGTTTCTAATCGTTTTTTACCCAGTCCTTGTTTGTTCAGAAGCCTTGGCAGTTTCTCAGTCAACAAATTTGTGTTACATTCCTATGCCACCCTTGCAGGCAGATGTTATTTTAGAGGCAACCAAGGATTTGGAGGGGAAAAAAAGGATAGAAATGGGGTCATATGCACACAACATGGGCTCCCCCAGGTGCTGAGTGCTTGTCCTGTCTTGAATTATGGAATCTCGTTTCACAAGGTTGCTTTTAATTGTTGGCACATTCCGTAGAGCTGCAGACTTTTCTATCAGAGAAGCTTCTAGACTGTGCCCACACAGTTCTTCCTATTGTTAAAGAGAATAGAAGTAGATAATGAAAAATACTCAGTGCATGGAGCACGGGGCCAGGGATATGCCACACCATCTCCAGTCAGATCTGTGTGGCAGGGATGCGGCCCCATGGCTGAGGGTTTGCCTAGCATGAGAAGGACTGGTTTTTACCCTTAGACCCTGTTCACTCCAACAGAAGTCCAGTGTAAAACTCTCAGCTGTATCGGGCTTGTCTGTGTCTCTCACTGTGTGAGTCTGTAGATACTCTAAGAGCAAAGAAAAACTTTAAAAAAGTTGGATTGTGTATTAACTGCAACATCGTTAAAATGCCATTTATTTTCATTGTAATTAGGCTTTTATTGCATGTAAGTATTTTTTTTAATACATCTTTGAAGGTAACTTGTTCAGTCGTTATTTTTAAAGATTTGACCTTTGAATAAAATCTCTCCTTTCTTCAGTTCATTTTTAAGTAGTAATCCAGTAAGACCACCTTAACCTGTGCTACACAGTCAGCATTGCTATCTGTGAGCCCGAGTTTGAAGACATGATATTCTTCATCAGACACTCGGGGAAAGCCGCTTTCTTCTTGGTAACGAGGAATGTCGACCTTAACCTGCTTTCTTTCTCTCTTCCAGTATAAAGATGGTGTCCACCAACTGTTGCTGACGGTCATCACCTGGGTGGGCATCGTTGTCTCCCTCGTGTGCCTCGCTATCTGCATCTTCACCTTCTGCTTCTTCCGCGGTCTACAAAGTGACCGCAACACGATCCACAAGAACCTGTGCATCAACCTCTTTGTTGCTGAATTTATTTTTCTGATTGGCATCGATAAGACAAAATACACGGTGAGCGCCTGTGGGGCTTGCCGGCCTTGGCCCTCGCTAGGGTGGTTTTAGCTGTTAGCTGTGAATGTTTCTGTGGTGCGGACGTTAGTATGTTCCCTTGTTGTTTGATGCAATTGATGGCCATGGTGAAGGATAAATTATAATAAATTATAAGACAGTTCAGACAGTAATGTTATTATGAATGTATTCATTTAATGTATTGAAGAACAACTACGTTTTTCTGCCCATCCTGAAATTAAAAGGTGCATTTTCCAAATTCCTACTTAGTTTATATAGGTATTCTGACCAAAAAGTCTTTCCTTCCTGCTTAGCTATTCATCATCACAAGGCCTCAGAGTCAGACAGAGAACATAATTCATTTCTGTATTACCCTGCATTCATCTGAGATCAATTTAAGAATGCCCCAGAAACAAAAAAGAAGAAATCCTATATAATTAGAGTGAGGGTATCTGTCATTAAAGCAAACTTTTAAAATTCCAGTACAGAGACTAGAGGGTGGGGTGGTGAGCAGGGGGAGGGGCATGGGATAGGGGGTTTTTGGGGGGAGTGAGGAAAGGGGATAATATTTGAAATGTAAATAAAGAAATAATAAAAAAGACACCTAAAAAACATAGAGATATAGAGATAATGTGTCTGCATACAAACAGCTTACAGACTTGGGAAGCAGACACCTGCAGGTGGATTTGAGGGGTCAGGATGCGGAGTTTGAGGAGGGGATTTAAAGGTCTGTCTTCCCACTCGATACTTAATTTCAAAACAGTAATGGATCACAGAGAGGATGTCTGGCACCCTCTCTTGATGGTATGTTTTCCGAGCATTGTACTCTTGATATTCACCACGCCTTTAATTTGTGTTCGATTACAGAAAGAACCGTGTGTGTGTGTGTGTGTGTGTGTGAGTGCATGTGTGCACGCATGCGTGTGTGAGTGCGAGTGCGTGATACTGACGAAGAGATATTGAAGACACTAGCGATTGGCACTGACTGTTTTAAAGGTGAGGAGTAGCCGCTGTGTACTCACAGATGGTATGTCTTTCCTTTACAGATCGCATGCTCCGTGTTCGCAGGGCTTCTGCACTTTTTCTTCCTGGCTGCCTTTTCCTGGATGTGCCTAGAAGGGGTGCAGCTCTACTTAATGTTGGTTGAAGTTTTCGAGAGTGAATACTCAAGGAAGAAGTATTACTACGTCGCTGGGTACCTGTTCCCTGCCACGGTGGTTGGTGTTTCAGCTGCTATTGACTACAAGAGTTATGGGACCCTACAGGCGTAAGTAATTGCAAGTGACCTGAGTGTTTTTCAAGTGAATAATTTTTTAAAGCCTGTTAGCTGTCAGCGAGGGTCCTTGACAGACTACAATAGCATCTGAAAGCTTTATTGGGGAGAGAATGGACATGCGGTGCACAAATTACAATCAAGTCTTCTGTAATTTTCTGGGTTCAAAGGATTTGTTCTCTGGTGAGGCAGATTCTAAATTATGGACTTTGTTTTTTTAACATAAAAGATTGACCTGAGACAAATTGAAAAAGTAAATAACTTTTGGCCTCAGAAAGATATTAAGTAAAAATTCTCCTGAACTTACACATCTGACTTAAGCTAACGCTTCGTTAACTCCCTCTGCTTGGCTGATTCCGTGCAGGGTGCACGGTTGCATGGCGGCGGCGGCACATCCCTTCCTGTGTGTTGTGCTTTGATAATATTTTTACCAGGGCCTTTGAGAGGATTAAAATATAGTCACTCTCTCTTGTTCCTAAAAAAACACAGATATTTACAGAGAGTGGCAGAAGGAAGACATGGCCGCATTTCATTTGCCGAAGACATAAATTTGACTTCCAACTCCATTTGGTTTTTTTTATCCTCCAGTAAAATTAGCTAATAAGATTTATTTATAGTCAAGGAACCCATGACGTTACAGATAGTGAAAAACATAGTGAGAGAGGAATAAGGGAAATTCAGTGAGGATTCAGAATTGTATGAAATATGAACCACCAGCTAAAGTGTGTCTTAATGAGTTTATGCGTCATATATTTTAATGGGGCAGATCTGTGATTTATTTCTCCCCTTGTATTCGTCCATTCCTGATGGAGGTATTTATTCGATACTGTTTTGCCACTGATACCATCTGAATGCTTACACTTTAAATTCTGTTAAGCAGTTTAATTCTGACCAACCTGAGAGGCATTTTAAAGACTACATCTAGAGTTTAAAAATGACAACCCAGTGTGGTATATTGCTAGAGCTCATCTCTAAGGAAGGGGAAGGTTCCAGGCCTTTGGGGCTGGGGTGGGCCTTCAGTTCTCCTATCCTGTGCCTAAAGTGAGCCTGCTGTAGGTTGAAGTAAACAAACCGCTAAACTTTGTTGAATCCAAACCAACTCGGAATTATTAATAAAATTCTTCTCACCTGTGCTTAATGTAACTTCAAAGGTTTGGTTTCTTGCCTGAATTTTTGTGGCTCTGATGCTCTGCTCGCTGTAAGGATCCAGGAAAGCTACTTAATGCATTGTCTTCCCTTCCCAATAGTTGCTGGCTTCACGTTGATAACTATTTCATATGGAGTTTCATTGGACCTGTTACCTTCATTATTCTGGTAAGTAGACTCCACGTTCACCACCTTTCCAGTTGCTTCTGCTGCAGAGAAACTCAAACAAAGATGCACCCTCTCACTGCTGACTATTATATATACACTTGAAGATGTTAGCATGCCCATTAAAAGGACAACATTGTATAGCATGTTTAGACTCTTGTCATTATTGAAGGTTGTACATTGTCTAATTAACTATGCTGGAAAACCACCTCTCCTGTGAGAATTACACTGTGCTATTTCTAATTCAGTCTTCTGAACCAGCATAAAAATACAAACAAACAGAATAAAACAAAACAAAAACAAAATAAAACCATCAGCCGCACTAAGAATTATTTGGCTTTTTAAAAAAGGCACATGGACCTAATTTATTTTTTCCATTCTAATAGCAACTTAGTATTTCATGTGAATATTCATACCTTAAATTCTTTTAGATCATAAATCTTTATAAAGCTTTATAAATCCTTACAAAAGGATAGTAAATGACTTAAATTCACTAAAAGTATTCTTTTGAAGACTTAAATAATTTTGAAAAATCAGTACAATTTTATTTTTAGATGAATTTTCTCTAAGTCAGCAGTAGTAACATTAATGCATTTTTTTAAACCTTAGATCTATAGTCATATTTGAAGTGTAATAGCAGGATTTTATCATTTAAACTTTTGACCCAGTTATAGTACAGCGTAGATAGAAATGGACATTACTAGCCTTTAGAAGCTTGTAAAGATAACATAAACAAGTTTAAATATCATCTCTGCTGAATTCATATTCTTAAAGTGGCTGGGTCTTGCTATTTTAAATATTTCATTGCTATATAAAATTTTTTTTATTATTTTCTTTTCCAAAACAAGGTGACTCACAGACTTTTTAAGGGTGCTTAAATATTAACTAGTGTTTTAAATAAATTCTGAAAGAAAAGCTCACCCCTCAATCCATATTGAGGGATTGATAAGCACCATCCCAATCGTCACATAAACTACTGCAAGTGTAGCATGGAGAACCTGTGACCCCCAGAATTGGTCAGACAGGAACAGAAAGTCCCTGGTCGTTCATTCAGGCAGAGCAGGGCAGGGCAGTCGAATCTTCAGCTTTGTCTCAGAACAAGCAGAAAAGATATTAGAAAGGACACTGGGCATGGAACTCTCAGAAACAATTAACAGAATTTGTTGTTGAACTACACTTAAAATATCTAAAAACTACTGTGTGCATTTAGTTCTTACCACAGTTCTTTCACATAGTTACTTTAACAAAGCAAACTGGAAATAGTGACAGATGCCCATGTAAACCACTGACATGTCGTCAGTGTTCTTGAGACGATGCTTTCCTGTTAGGTTATTCTATCCGGCTTGTGGCCACAGTTCTGGCTCTTGGTTTAGTTGAGCACATGCTCAGTGCATTGTAGAATGAATGTACACCAATGGCTGCCCTGAAGACATAGACTTCTCAGGCTCCTGAAATAGACTCATTTGTATTTAGCGATTAAATACAAATGTTGCTTTAGGGATGTCTGGGACATAAAAATATCACGTGTTTACTTCTGTTGACTAAGATTTACATCTATAAAGGTGAGCACTAATACAGAAAAACCATTTCATTTGCAAAGTAACCTAATGGGTACTCGGTAGGCAAGAAAGGAGTACAGATATTTTAGAGCATTGTCCATTTTCCACAAATGCCCATCATTTATCAGTCTCTGTTCACAGCTATACTCTACTCTGCCTTCAGATTGAAACTATGAAGGGCTTTGGGTAACATTGTTCCCAGCCTAAAACAAGCCCAAGAAAGCAGCAGGCAGCAATTGCATACACATCTCCTTGAGAGTCTGAGATTGCTTCACCCTCTAATTAGCCAGCACAGAGAGAATGCAAAACAATATATGGATATACAATGTCTAACCTAAATTGAGAAATAAGATCTTAGAGCATATGTATGCTGAAAACACCTGTGTAGATAACCGTGGTTATCCAAGTCATTTAAATCTAATTTCGACCTGAGTTTTAATAATATAAAGTGTATTATATACTGTCTCTGTAAGGAATATCGTTATAACAAAACCTTTCTTGCCATTCTAAGAAAATACATTTTGAATTCTAACTTTTAAAACCACTTTAGCACAATAGTATTAAATCGGTATGCCTTCATACTGATCTCTGAAGAATAAGAGGCTATGAGAAATAAAGCCTCCTACCTAATGCCTTTCTATAGAAGGTCTTACCTACAGGCACTGGACTTATTATATCTATGAGAAAAGTGCCAGTTAGTAATGAGCAGGGGGAAACCATTAGTATGCCTGAAATGGTTTAATGAAGCCTTGGATCATGACACGTCAGGAGCTGTTCTTATCATTTGGACAGCTCCATCTGCATCATTAATAATTAATTCAGTTCAGTGAGAGTTCAGCTCACACACTCACTTAGAAGTCTTCTTCAGAGAACACCTCTCCGGCTGCTCGTCCAGGGGAAGTCGGTTCCTGCTTGGCGAACAGCGGAGACCTGGAGACACGAGCGAGGTCTTCGGCTTGCATTTGCCAGGTAGCCAAAGCTCCAGGGAGGACGAAGAGGGTCGGAACATGTGCAGTTCAGCCAGGTTATTTCAGAGCGCTGTGCCTGGTCTTCTGTCTTATCATATCCATGTCAGCCCTGCAAGCTGTGGGGAGAATGCTAAGCTACTGTGCCCAGGCAGATCTGATTCCGTGAGGCAAATTGATGACCATGAGATGAACTGTGCCTTCCTCTAACCCCTGGGGGCCTTCCCTTCATGAGAGCCCTTCTGTATGGTCATGCAAGCGACATAGGTGATGCTTAACTCTTCAGTGCCATTAAATTAACAACGTATGATTTCAATAATAATCGATGTAGTTATAATGGGGGTAGTATTAGTCCTTGGAAGATTGCCCAAGTTTAGTGGGTTGGTTGGTTGGTATTTATCTATCATGTCTATTTTCTGTTATTCTATTCTATCGATGCTTTCTATTTGCTGAGTAGAATTTTTTCCCTTCTGCTGCCCCCTTTAGGCTTCCTCTTATTCACATTCTCACATTAGGCCACAGTGGAGTGTTAATGTAGGATTAATTCCTATTGATTCCTGAAAGAATTGCTTCTCGTTACCCAATTATCACCCTATCCATTTAGGGCATATGCATGCCTAACACAGTTGTAATAACATCAGTGTACTGATTTATGTGAATAATTGGCCTTAGACACAGCTTTGCCTATATAGCCTAGCACTTTTCCTTATCCGCCGATATATACTCTTTTAAGCTACCCTCAAATATTATGTTTAAACTCATTAGTGTTTAGTATTTGTGTTGCAGGGGGCGCAACAATGAAGAGCAGAGGCTGGGGCTGAGGATGTCCTACTCAGGACAAGGGACAGGAGGAGCAGGGACTGTCACCTTCCAGTGAGACACAGGGAAATGTCTGAGTATTGTCATCTCTTTGGTTTCCCAAGCTTATAGAAGACAGTAAAAGTAAACTAGAGAAAGAAGAAAGTTAAAAGCAAATTTTTATTTACACATTTTTTCTTCTATTAACTTATTTTGTTACTTTTCAAAAGACAAAGCAGAAAATACTAGTGTGGACTAGAACGCCATTTACGTCTTGGGAGAAGTGCACAGAAAGAAACTCAAGTGTGTTAGGCAGTAGTCTACTCGAACACTGTTTTGTCTTGATGTGACTTTTCTGAACCACCCATTTTATGGAAGCTTCTTTCACCTGGGCTTTCTGTGTCTAGATCTGAGCCCCACGGTTCAAACGCTGGATCAGCAGAGAGCGTGGGACAGCACTGTCTCCACCCTTACTCTCCTCCTTTCCAGGAGGATGTCCCTGTGTGTGTGTGTGATGGCTGGTGGGCTCTCCACTGTTCAGTGTCTATGCCACAAACATTTCTTCCATTTCTCTGTACCCTGCAAATAATAGATGTCACTGAAATTTTATTATTTAATAGGCATGGAAAAAACTTCTTAGATGGACACTTTTTTGCCATCTTGTGCCTTAAGAGTTCCCCTTGTGTTCCATTTATAATTAATTTGTTTAGAAATAATGGCATCTTGTCCTACTAACTATACCCTTGCTCTGTTATGTCTGTGTTTTCAAGTGGTTTTTCTTCAGAGGCTAAGGCCTTATGTGTGAGTTAACTGGAATTCCTATGACAGTATGTCATTAGCTAGCGTTTACTTTTTCCATTTCTTTAAATTGGAAATTTTGTAGACACTTGAAATACAATTTCAATTAAAAAAACCCCACTGAGCATTTTATTATTTTTTCTGTCTTTTTTTATCATATTTTTTCCATCATAAGTTTTTGTGGAGTATATTGTATATTTATCCTTAAAGTGATTATCATGTCAGTTTTCTTAAATCACTTAATCTTTAAAGCTAAGATAGGTGTGGCGTATGCATCTTTAATTCCAGCACATTGGAAGTAATGTTCTAGGCCAGCTGGGACTACATAGTGGGACCATCTATCAAAAACAAACAAACACATCCTCTCCATTCCTAGCATTCAAAGATGGAGAGAGTTGAACGATTTCATCTCCTTCTATAAAGAAGGTCACTGCATTCAAGAGTTGGAGTCCAACTGTTTGTTTCCCTTGATGTTGGATGGTTGTATTTAGTGTATTGAAGTGTAGGGGTCTATGAGCAGCTGCCACCCTGACTGATACACAGGCATCCACACTGAGATTCGCAGCAGAGCCTGGGCTTGCTGCGGGCTTCTGCCTTTCGGCCGTTCTTTAATGCTATTAGGTAAGGCTACTGCCACTTAAATAGAAAATTAATGGCATTGTTGATTTTTTTCCCCCTTTAAAAACTGTTAGAAATCCTTCTTATCACAACCATTTAAATGAGTTTACTTCCTTGCTAGAGAGACTTCTAATTTCTCAGAGGCTAAGTCTGTCTTAGGTAAACACATATTTGTCTAGCTTACACCAGTTAATAAAATACTTGTTGGATGAAAAGTACTATGTGGTCCATCTCTGAAGACAAAAGTGTGTCTATAAACCAGCTGGAAGAATCTTGTAAAAATAAAGCAAGAAATGTTCCTATGGCTTTATCTTCTGTCTGATAACTCTTTTAAGAAGTTAAATATTCTTAGGGGCAAAACAGATAATTGTTGTAAACTAGCCTGGAAAGGTAGACCATCAGCCAGTGAATGTAGGTTACACCGTGAACCTCCTTTTACTCCTTAAAGGAGAAAAAGGAGAAAATTCTACAACTAAGAGGAATAATTAAGTGCACCAGACAAAAAATAATACACCACATAAAGGATTTGCCTCGTTCCCAAACTCATCACTGGGGACAGCTGGAGATTTTTAATGAATTGAGCCATATAATGCTTTCTGATTATAAAATCAGAAGTAACAATGAATTCGTGTGAGGTCGTGTGCTTGTTTAGCATTGTGAGTGGGTTTAGCACTGTGAAGGAGTGTGATGGTAACAGTTACGTTGGCACCTCCTACCCAGAAACAGTCCATACAGTGTGTGCTTCCTGAATCTTCCTCAGGTCCAGAAGACTCCAGGTCTTGCTGAGTTCTTCAAGAGCCATGAACAGATGGAATTATGAAGGAAGGAAGGAAATGTCACAAGCACGGGTAGCGGAGCTTAGCTCTGGTTTTAGGAGATCACAGAAGAGTGCTCCCCTCTGCACTCAGCTTGGGGCTGGGAGCTGCAGCATTTTACCTGCCTTTACCTCTCCTCAGTCAAATCTGTAGGGAATCCAGGCCTTCTGTGTCAAATTCCATCCCTCATGGTTTTAGGTTGTCCCTAAAGTGTTCATTCTGCTGAACATTTAGTAGGACTTATTCTGTTGGAAATAACTAAGTTTCAGGCAGTGTAATTATGGGAAGAAAAGATGAATGCTTTTTAACATTAGGTAGGAAGTATGCAGACAATAAAAACTTTACCGTCTCATTAATATTAACTTTCATGTACTGTGTGTAATTGGTTCTTCTCGGTCACCTTAGTGTATAGATCATGCAAGTCTCATTCTTTGTGTTTAGTTGGTCAACATCATGAAGGAGGCTGTCAGACTGGTCTCTAGAACTCAGCAATTTCTCCTTTGCAGGTGCCTGATACGAATGTACTTCTCAGAACTAAAGTCTTTGGACTACATTTAGCTAACGAAACTAATCTAGGTTTTTTAATTAATTTAATCATTACCACATGATACTGGCTTAATGAGCTTGCAGTTCCATGTCAAATGATCTGTTAGATCACTCATAATAGCCAGGGTGTTTTCCTCACAGCCTGAATCTATCACTGTACACATAAATGGAACCGACTCACTGTGTACGGTGTCCATATGCTGCAGGAACTGAACTGGGTGAACTCATTAACGGCATTTGCAAAATGTATTCTACTCGCTGTCCGTAGTGATCTAATCCGTGTTTCTTTATCCACTAAAACAGCTAAATGTTATTTTCCTGGTGATCACGCTGTGCAAAATGGTGAAACATTCAAACACTTTGAAACCAGATTCTAGCAGGTTGGAAAACATTAAGTAAGTACTTTGTATTTGAACCGTTATACTTGAGGAGCTCAGTAAAAGATATTCTCCACAGGGGGCACAGGCGTCTCTGCCTTCTGGCAACTATAGAAGGAATTCTGAATGAAATTTTACTGATCAAGGTTCAGTTTCCCTGTGACCACATTGCGGGCATTGGTCCAGAAGTAGATAATTTCTGACGTGATCTAGAGCAGAGAAATCGTTTCTGTGGCTTCATGGAAATTTCATGTCACTGTAGTGATTTTATTTGAATTTAAAATGCGATTCCAAACGATGGCCCTGTTTGCATGGCTGATATGATTATATTAAGTTTGTTTTGTTAAATGACTTTTTGATTTAAGAATTCTGAGCAGTTTCTCTTCCTAATCCAGTTTTCCTAAGAGAATTTACTCTATTACTATTGTTATCTTGAAGATTATCTGTTGTTTTCATGCTAATTAAACAGTGTTTACTTTATCTCAATGTTGAATAAAATCTGCAATATTCTATTAGTGAAAATGCTATCTAATTAACCCAAAATTGATAGCTGTTGATTCATTAAATCAGCTATGGAAGCACTTTCAGACTTATTTTTAAAATGTGACTCTTGATGTGGGGTTCAAGGAGATGTTAAAGTTGAATATGCCAATATTGTGAAAATACTATTTTTAATGTTAAAAATGGCAGATCTATAGTAAGGGTAATTTTTTTAAATTAGATATTTTAAATAGGTTAGTGCCAGCTTCATTGCATGTTGCATGGTAAGAGAGAGAGCTAATCGTTAGCGTCTCTCTCTTTTCTCCCTTCCTCCTTCTGTCTTCTCACCTATGCCAGTAATTACCGTGTTTGTGATGGCTACTATAATACGGACTTACCTGGGTAAGGCAGAACCCTGCATTAACAAATTTCTTATGGCATGATCTATATATTTTTTTTTTTTGCAAATCTGTCAGTATCATGAATTGCTCTTAATTTTTATAGTTATTTTGGAGTATCTAATTTGCTGTAGTGTCCTTAAACTATAATGTGCCTTTATTTTTTTTTAATTGCTTGCCTCTGCATTTTGACTTCCTTAGTTTTGACTAATTTATAAAATATATAAATGAGTTCATATTACTTTCTATTTTAATTCTGTCTAATAATTTTGTTTCTCTTTTCTGCTTATAATGCTTTCTAGCTATGAAGATAATAAGCCATTTATCAAGTAAGATCATTAGTTAGACCATGGAATGCAATGACTCTAAGCCCTTCTCATTCCGCCCTGTTTTCTGCAGTTATTTTCGCCTTAAGCTATTCATGATGAAATCTCTGCCAGAATATTTTATTTTGAAGTTTTATTTTGAAGTGTGTGTGTGCGTGTGCGTGTTTTTAATCTCATTTCAGCTAGGTCTTTTCATACTCTCATTGTAACTTCCTAGGCTCACCTCCGACTAGTTGATTAGTCTGAAGTTTAGGCTCTCCGTGATTATCTGCCATTTAAGCTTTCTGTGGTTGTGTCATGTTATCTGATATCATATGAGTACACCACAGGAAGAAAAATACAGGAGTAAACTAATTAAGGACTCCTCATTCTCTTCCACTAAAAATCACGTGAAAGGCAGTAAAGCCACGGGGGATATTTTACACCTTGCATTTTAATATAGTTTGGTACCTGTTCATTCTGGAGCGAGAAAAGGCCATACCCGCTGTTGCTGTGCTCACTGGAAGCTGCAGTACTAAATGCTCTTTTTTCTTAATCGGTGGAAGGTTAAAGCCAAAAGCTGTTGAATTTGGGTGACCATAGAGCAAGTCACCCTCTACCACTGAGTCTAAATAAGGAGTTAAGTGTGCCCTCCCTCATTGAACCTGTTTAAATAAAAACAATTCACTTTCTTTTTCCAGGTCCTGGGTGCTCGGCGCATTCGCCCTGCTGTGTCTCCTGGGTCTCACCTGGTCCTTTGGGTTGCTTTTTGTTAACGAGGAGACCGTTGTCATGGCCTATCTCTTCACCGCCTTCAATGCTTTCCAGGGACTGTTCATTTTCATCTTCCACTGTGCCCTTCAAAAGAAAGTAAGTGAAGGCCATCTCTGGGCAGAGATGTTCAGCGTACTTGACCTTTGACTTGGAAATGGGTCTGTAGAAGCTTTCTCCTGAAGCTGGCTTGTTCATAAACAGTATCATGCTTCAATTGTCTGGAATACCTGTCTAGAAATGTAAGCGTCGTCCACGCAGAGTGGCATAGCAACCGTCATCTTTTGAATCTCTGTTTGGAACTACAGCAGACTAGATAGTTATGTTATGAGTCCTTCTTTGGCAGAAGGGTTTGTGAAATACTTGTGCATAAGTAAAAACTTGCACAAGCCGTACAAGGTTAATTTCAGTCTTAGCTCACCAAGAATACAGCGGTCTACAATGAAAAAGAATCCAAGGACAAATAACATTAAATTTTAAAGACCCAGACATGCAAAAGATTAATATTGATGTTGCCTTTTGAGAGATTTGGAGAGATCTAAAACAAGCATCATTCAGTGTTTCACCTATGATGCCTTTGTTCCCATTTCATGCACGTGAAGTAGAGTGAGCAAATATGATTTTGAAAATGAAAGTTGGGGATGAAAACCTTGAATCTGTAGCTAGAACCAAGGAAACACTTAGCTGTCATCTAAGCGTAGAATGTCTGTGCCTCTCACCAGAATCGCCCTTCCCCACCTGCATGCCTGATGGAGTCTTTTGATTCTGTTATTACTAGTTGGTCACTAAATTGAACAGAGAAAGAGAACTGTGAAAGTGAAAACTATTAAGTTTTCAGCCCTGACAAGATGATAGTGTTGTTACTTCCATCGGTTTTTGAATAAGCTGTAATTTTGAGATAATGATGGTGGAACGTGAAATACTGACAGATAATGTACAGTCACAGCAATATAGGCATTAGGCAAAACCAACACCGGAGGGTGTTATTTGGATAAAATACCATTTTGATTGCCATTGTCTTGGTTATATAGGCTTTCAGAGCTACTAATAGCTGTTATGTGTGCAGGAAATTTTCCTAAGGTGTCCTGTGTTTTAATAGCAATGGACTTTAAAATCTTGAACATTGTCCTTGGGAACCACTGTATTTTTATGGAAAGATATATATACTGTGTTAGCTAGCACGCAGCCTGCATAAAGCATTACTGCCCTGGGTTGGTCACTTCCCAAAGGCCACGCCCACTGGCTTTGCCATAAAGCTTTGCATTAGCTGCAGAGGCTGGAGGACTGCTTCCTCCTGCATCTGTGTGATCTTTGAGCGTGGAGTGTTCCCTCTGTTTTTATGTTAATAGCTACATGTGTCACACAGTCTTACATGTGTCTTGGTGGGTGTTGCCGTGATAGATTCTTAAGAATATGACTTAAAAAATGCTTAAGTTGGAAAAAAAAAATAAAAGCTTTTTTTTATGCTTCAATGAGCACAGTAGGGCCCAGGAAATGTGTTGACAGCCTAATGCTGGTCACGTTGGCTCTAATGTGTATCACGTCATGAACGGAGAAGGTGACTGTGCAATTCTGCTTAGGCTTACCGTCTGGTGGCATTAATTTTATAATTTTGGAAGGAGTATCAGTCTGGACCTTTGTAGGGCAGTAACATATTAAATATGAGGGGGTTGACCTTAAGTATTCTATAATCTAGAAAAGATTTTTGTTTTTTCTTCAGTTTTTCCTTGTCTATCTTCATTTCAGAATCTAACTTTAATGTACAAAAACAATGTTAATCCACCAATATAGTGATACCCCTCACGTATCAGCCCCTTCCCACAGTTCCCTCTCTACTTTTATACCACTCACTTTCCATGAGATAGAGAGAGGGGGGGCCCACCTTAGTGGTTGGATTTCAAAGTTTGAAGGTTAAGCTAAACTTCCTTTTAGGCTAGTCAATGCTTGTGTCTAGTCATCTAATGCAGCTTCAGGGAACAGAACATATGGCATGAGGAACGCATTGCTACTAATGGAAGCCACACATGAGCATGCTGTGTGCTAGCGGAGGGCAGCGGAACTGTGGGTTCCCCAGCACCCAAAGGCAGACATAGCAGAAAACCAGAGAAACATCCTTCCCATTGGTGACTGTATGAAAGTACTTATTATTGGCTTTGTTCTAGTGCCAAACGTGCCTTGTCTGTGCAGTCTAGTTCTTGTATTGACTTCTGAGGAAGGCTAAGCTCACGAAAGAACCAGGATAGAGTTCCAGATTGGTTATGTACAGACAAGCATCGGTGATGCTGAATCTTTGGTATAATTATTTTGCCAAAATAGTAGTCACTAACTATTCAGAGAGAACAAACCTTTACTAAATCACTTTTAATTAGAATTTGCATAATAGTAGCTGCCTGCAAAGCATCTCCAAATGAAATCTTAAAGCCACCCCAGCCTGTCTTCAGGCCAGAGCTGACCGTAGTGACTAATATTTCAGCACCTTGCATTGAACCGAGTGGGTTCACTATCGTCTCTATGGAAGTTTAAGTCTTTCTCAGATGTCTTCATTGCTAGTTTAATTAGAGAGCTGGAGACTCGGCCTCACTCACATCAATCCTCTGTCTTGTGCTTATTCAATCCAGGTACGAAAAGAGTACGGCAAGTGCTTCAGACACTGGTACTGCTGTGGCGGCCTCCCGACTGAGAGCCCGCACAGCTCTGTGAAGGCGTCCACCACCCGCACCAGTGCCCGGTACTCCTCTGGCACACAGGTAACCGAGGGCTTGACAGACTCTTTCATTAACCTTATTTATAGAAAGCCTGCAGAGACCTGTTCTGTTTAGGCACACTAATTGTTTCCTCCTTCTCGTGTAGGTAGTAAGTACTGCCCTCTTTTAGGATTTTGATTTTAGTCTCTTCTTAAATATGTAGTCTGGGTCAACACCCAGGTACGAGCATACTTTTTGGGGAGCTTCATTTGTACTCCAAGGTTATTTAGGGACAGTTTTCAGTAGACATAACAATTCATTTAATAATTCTCCACTTTAAACAAGGCCATAAAATAAGAGGTAAGAAAGGAAGATGAAAGCTAGGTGTGGTAATCCCGGCCCTGGGGAGGTGGGGGCAGAGGATTCGTGCGCATCCTTGGCTACAGACTGAGTTGTGGTCTGATTGGCCTACACAAACCGTGTCTCAATAAGTAAATGAACTAACTAACTAACTAACTAACTAACTAACAGACTCACCAAGGTGTTTAGATTAAAGATCACACAGCCTGTAGTAGAGGAACAGGGCAGTATTGCTGTCCTCATTTTTGAAGGTCCCAACTCCAGCCATCTACTAATGATTCAGGGCGGATCATGGTGGTGTCAGTGAGGGAAGCCGGGGGAAGTGAAGGTGACGGTGACATGCTTGTCTCGCTGTTTGCTGTTAACAGAGCCGTATAAGAAGGATGTGGAATGACACCGTGAGGAAGCAGTCTGAATCGTCTTTTATCTCAGGTGACATCAATAGCACTTCTACCCTTAATCAAGGTCAGTTATCGGGGGAATCGAGGGGACAGCGTGAAGGTTGTGCTTGTGCAAGCTTAGACTGAGGGAATCCAGGGGACAGCGTGATACAGCCCGAAGGTTGTGCTTGTGCGAGCTGAGCTTAGACTAACTCTAGAGGAGACACTCTTCTTACCCGTGGGCTTAGATCACCAGATAGTCAACTTTGGGTGGGTCGACTTATAACATCAGTCATCAAAGTATGTATAGATTTATATTACTTCCGTAAGATAGTGAAAGAAAATATAATTTAAAGCTCCACATTAACAGAACATCAGTGGAAAAATTAGTTGTTGAAAACATACCTTGTTACAGAGCAAAATGTTTCTCTGACTAGTGCACACCTGTCCTTTCTAAGGCGTCTAGGCAAGTTAGCGTTCTTTAGGTACTACTTGAAGAAAAGTAACCATTAATTATGTAGAATAGTGCCAATTCACATCGAAAATTCACATAGTTTTGGCAAAGATCCTTTATATTTCTAAAGTAAATATTAAATCGCAAAACATTTGTAGTAGTAAATTGATATGCATGGAATTATATAAGCCAGGTTCCCCCATAGAGTTCCATGTATTGAGTATAACCAACTTACATGTGTAATATAAACCATTTTAGTTCCTACAGTCAAGGTCAGCAGTGTAGGAACTTAGCAAGATTAAGGCATGAATATGTAAACCATGGGTTCTTCCAAGTAGAATTTAGGAAATTTCAGTCAGGTATGGAGAATTGCCCTTGTATTAAGTTTTGATTTAGTGTCTGTAAGAGATACAGTTGCCATGCCGAGGTTCCACTGTGCATGGAAAGGGTATCTGTATGATGTCCATACCAGCCTGATTTTGACCTGATTTTAGTCAAATTACATTAGTGGAGCAAAGGTGTCTGACTTAGCGGGTACAGTGAGTGACGGCTCTGTTGCACCTTTGCCAGGGGTTACTGTAATTCTGTTGACACGGTAGTCACATAGGAAAATTTTAGACTCACTTCTGAAACCTGGCAAACAAATGAGAGTAGAGAACGAACACGCTTGTCCTGGTCTAATAATTCTCGTGCCCCTCCCCACCCGCCCCACCCCCACCAGCATGTGTGCTTTTTGCCTTTCGTGAGTGCAGCCATTTGCAGTTTGCCGTCCTTCTCACATGTCTGTGGAAGCTGCTCTCCCCCCCTGCTTGTGTGCAAGTCAGTATTAACACAGATGTTTTCATGAGGGACGGTCCTACACCTGTAAGTCTGAAAGTCTGAGATTCCCTCTGCTGGGCCTTGGTGGTTAGGGTTTTAATATTAAGCAGTTGCATCATGAAGCACAATGTTGTTCTCCATGCATTTAATTGCCATTTTTGTTTAACAGTGATTTTGTATAAATTAGTAAATGTCATTCTCGGCAGGTGTTTACTTGGGAGACTTAGAAAGCACCTGCGAATTACCAGAATTTAACTTCCCTCTCCCCTCTCTCCTCCAGATTAGTAGTTCAAATAGAGTCAGGAAAATTCCGGCAGACTTTCCATTGCCAACCCTGCCCACTGCCCAATGAATGAACTAAAAATACTGCAACTGTTACCCTGAAACAAGCACTGATGGACTCTTTTTCTGTTTCTTTGCTTTAGGAATGACTGGCAATTACCTACTAACAAACCCTCTTCTTCGGCCCCACGGCACTAACAACCCCTATAACACATTGCTCGCTGAGACAGTTGTGTGTAATGCCCCTTCAGCTCCTGTGTTTAACTCACCAGGTGTGCTTACACTCACAAATAAAACTATCTTTCTGTGCTGCTAAACAGAGCTCTGAGCCTATTTCTAAAGTAACTCATTGCTATGTATTTCTTATTCTTACCTCTTTACTCTTTCAAATTAAGAAGTAAGGTATTACCCGTGCCAGGCTTGTAAAACTGCACTATATTATAGTAAGAGCTCAGTCGTGATAGGTTGGCTATAATTGTCCATGTTTTTGACACAGGTGGCATAAATCTTAATATATTATTACAGGACTGACATCACATGGTCCGAGAGCCCATCTTCAAGATTTATATCATTTAGAGGTATCCTATCTATATAATATATTGTTCAGTTGACTCTAAACCTTGCTGACAAATTTTGCTTCTGGAATGAGCTAGATAAAGAGAATTTGGATGTCTGGGTGTAGAGAGTTATACCCGGCATTATCAATAGACCCAAACTATAGTATAGTGCAGCTTTATGTAGTTTTCCTGTTCTGTAAGGAACTTTGGAGGCACAGGAACCATTAAGTCCGTCTGTATCCTGTGCTTTTAATGGGGGAGGGGGAGGTTTCACTCACCTGTCCTGTTTACTTTATTTTCTAGCTTATTAAAAAACTATTTAAGAGTAATTTTTAAGATCTTGGTAAATTTTAACATATGGTTAAGCCTAGCTTATAATGCTTGTGAATAACAACTGCAGTTAAACAGAGGATTTTGTTTCCGGTTTGTCTGTTGTTTCTGTTCTTCTTGCGATTCCTGGTTAACGTAACTGCAGCTTCTCTTCTCATTTTCTTGTTCCCTTACTTTCCTCACGCTCTCCTCTAGCAACCTACAGAGAGACAAGTATGGGAGTCAAACTTAACTTTGCCTATCAAATGTAAATTTTTTCAGCATGATTTTTAACGGGCACAATTAAAACGTACCTAGCAGTCATCAAGTAGACTCAGCGGGCAAGTGGTTCACAATTTGCAACCAAAAAAAAAAAAAAAAAAAAAAGATGTTACCAAATTCCAACAGTGCATCTTTGTGTACTGGCTTTCAGTAGTCCTAAAGGTCTGTAGCAGACGCTATCCACCCTGAAGTCTGTGTAATGCTGAAATAATTTGCTCTCGAAAGCCTGAAGTACTGTCAGCCAAAATGCTTAATAATTGACTTATCATTTCTGCATTCCCACAGTAATCTTGCTACAGGCTATGCAAAGTCTTCAAGTGAATTACCTGAACATAGGCAGAAAGAGATGCCTCTTCAAAACCAGAGAGTCTTAAATCTGCAGTATATCATAGAAAACACCTTTTGAGTTATACCCAGTGTATATTATTTTACACTTTGGGAGCAATGATAGGAAAAAAAGAAAAAAGAAAGATTGGCCCTCATTGCAGGGGAAAGGAACGCCTGCATCTTGGCTGTGTGACAACAGAAGAGTGCCCAGAGTGTTCTACCCATAGCTTTAAACAAGAGTGTGGCACACAGGCACTCACAGGAGGGACCCAGCCCAACTGAACTCAGGAAGCCCTTAAGTCATTGTCATAGCGCCAGTGTTTCTGAAACAGTGAGTGACGGCAAGACCCACCCTCCCTCCCGCGGGGGCTAATGCGGGCTTAGCCGCCATCCATTAGAATTGGTCCTGAAGTTCGTACCATGCACAGGCTTGTTTCCATTTCTTGAAGGACATTGTTTTCTAAGATATCTGCAGCTTTAAGAGTGGAGTGAGCACTAAGGAGAGAGCCCCTCTTCCTTTTCCGAGAATTTCCTGACCCTCTCCAAGCCTTGCATACAATGCAGCAGTCTCACAGTGGCCAGTCTCATTCTGTAGCCTCATGCCTTTCTGTTGATTTGTTTATTTATTAATTTTTTTTTTAATTTTCTTTTCAGACCTCTCTGTAGACAGACGCTTTTTGTTTCCCTCTCCCCTTTAGGGCTTTGAGGTTGAAGAACCTAACTCCCCCATCGTGTAGGCCATTTAATTTTCTCTCATTTTTTCCCTTGCCTGACAATCACTGTGATGTCTTAGTTTTACATGTCTCTGTGTCTGTTGAAAATGCAACTCCGATTCAGATACCGCATGTTGTCATCCTTCGCTCTCTGCCTGACCCTCTCTTCATATCTCGAGCAGATGTATCCAATCTCTCATTCTTTTAGAAATAATAATAATTTGAAAAAAATATGTACTAGCCAGGGCTGACACCTCCTCCCATTCCATAGTTAATATCGCTGCTTGGTTTAATTTCTGTGACCCATACTTAGGAACCCTCTAACATTTCTGCATTTGCCCTCCATGCCCATGGTGTCTCTGGGCCAGTCTTGCACAATAGTGTCTGCTGGATCATTTGGTACTGTCACTGTGACTGATGCAGTCTGCAGGGCTGCGGGCCAACTTTGACCTTGAGAAGGCCTGAGGCCGTTGCTGTTAAACATACCATTAAGTAACAAACACAACTCAAAATAACAATGAGAAGTCCTCAATGAAAAGTCGAGGCTGCTTTTTGCTGGGAATCTAATTTGTTGAACCCTTGCTCTGACTAAGTTGCTGAAAGCTTAGAAATTCTTCATCATGTTACAATAAATCATTTTACTTTCTTTTATATATCAGCTACTCTTAGGCCAGATAGCCTGAGCAGACAGACATAATGTGAGTTGTCCAGAGTGAGTCACCCCACCTGCTGTCTGTCTTGTTGTTGGATGGTGCCTGTGGACCCTGGTCCTGTCAGTATGAAAGATGCCTGACTCTGTTCCACATGAATTCCTTGTATCTGTCCATTTTTCCCATTCCCTTTTTTTGTTTAACTTCATCTCCAGAAAAAGGAAATGTTAGAACGTTGTTTAAAAGTTGCTTGCCAGTTCTGTGGGCCTCTGTTGTACGTTGCCTTTTTGGTTTCTGTTGTGTGGCTTGTTCCTTTTTAATTTAGTGTTGTTTAGGACAAATTCTGTTGATTTTATTTTATGAGCCATGGTCTTGTACTTTAAAACGTAAACGTCACTTACAAATTGCTTTGCATTAACTATGCAAGGGCATGGAGCGAAGTCTTGTTTGTAAATGTGTCAAAAAAAATTGGACCAAAATCTGATTGATGAACGACTGTGTCCCCCAAATTGATAAAGTAATATTCTGTATGCCATTTTCCCTCCCTGGAAAACAGTATCGTTTTTTTATAACACTTCTTCCTGTTATGTAAGGGTTGCAACTGTTTACCGTTGGGGATTCGGGAAAGCCCAGCACCATGGGAGTGTTAGGTTTCAAATTCAACTTTGTCCTGAACGACATTAAAATGTTTTGTATAGGAAAAGTGAAGTTTCTCGAGGAAGGCGCAGAGGCAGTGACGGTAACGCCACCCTTTTCTGTTGCAGGACATTCACTGAACAACGCCCGAGACACAAGTGCCATGGATACGCTACCGCTAAATGGTAACTTCAACAACAGCTACTCACTGCGCAAGGCCGACTACCACGACGGCGTGCAGGTCGTGGACTGTGGACTAAGTCTGAACGACACCGCGTTCGAGAAAATGATCATTTCAGAATTAGTGCACAACAACCTCCGGGGCGGCAACAAAACCCACAACCTGGAGCTCAAGCTCCCGGTCAAACCCGTGATTGGCGGCAGCAGCAGCGAAGATGACGCGATTGTGGCTGACGCCTCATCTTTGATGCATGGTGACAACCCGGGGCTCGAGTTCCGCCACAAAGAGCTGGAGGCTCCGCTCATCCCTCAGCGGACTCACTCGCTTCTCTACCAGCCCCAGAAGAAAGTGAAGCCGGAGGCAACCGACAGCTACGTCTCCCAGCTGACGGCCGAGGCTGACGATCACCTCCAGTCCCCCAACAGAGACTCTCTGTACACGAGCATGCCCAACCTAAGAGACTCTCCCTACCCGGAGAGCAGCCCGGACATGGCGGAGGACCTGTCTCCCTCCAGGAGAAGTGAGAACGAAGACATTTACTATAAAAGTATGCCCAATCTTGGAGCTGGCCGCCAACTACAGATGTGCTACCAGATCAGCAGAGGCAATAGTGACGGTTACATCATCCCCATTAACAAAGAAGGGTGCATCCCCGAGGGGGATGTCAGGGAAGGACAGATGCAGCTGGTAACGAGTCTTTAATAGTACAGCGAAGGGATTCCTAGGGCCACATGCAAGTATTAATTGATAAAGACGCTGCCAGCCGGCCCTGCAGCTCCCTCCCAACCCCGCCGGAAGAATCGGCTCTGTCGGCCCATGGTTCTCCACTGTAGGAAAACAAAACAGACTGAACCTCGACGTTCTGTGAATTTTTATAAAACATGCAAAAACTTTGTATATATACAGAGTATACTAAATTGAATTATTTGTTACAAAGAAAAAAAAAGAAATGCCAACCAGGTATTTTACGTTTCTGCTGCTGTGTAGAGAGATTGTAAAACAAACAAGAGACCCTCCCTCCCGGCCACGTTACTTACCTGCGGCAGTTGGTGAACTGAGTCTGTAAATAGGGCCCTACTGTTTTGTTTTTTGTTTTGTTTTGTTTTGTAGGCCTGCATTGTATTATATACAAGACGTAGGCTTTAAGATCCTGTGGGACAAATTGACTGTATCTTACTTTTCCTGACAAGACTTGGAAAAGCAGGAGAGAGATTCTGCACCCGTTTGCACTTCCCTGCAAACCTTTTACATTAAGGCAGCAGTTGAAACCATGTAAAACCAGTAGCAATCAAGCCACAGGCCTTATTTCATGTTTCCTCAACTGTACAATGAACTATTCTCATGAAAAAAAAATGGCTAAAGAAATTATATTTTGTTCTATTGCTAGGGTAAAATAAATACATTTGTGTCCAACTAAAATATCATTAAAGTAATTTTAAAAAGAGTTTGGAGAAAGCATTGTGTGGAGCTCTTGGTCCCACACAATAGGCAATGTTTCTTCCTCTTCCGCCCGTCATGGCGACCTCTGCCCATCTGTTGATTTCCCACTGTGGACGGTGTCTGCTGTGACGACTTAGTCCTCTTTCTTACATTTAAATTTCTTATTGCCAAAAGAGTGTGTTTTATGGGGAGAAAACTCTTTGAAGTCCTGCCATGCCTTGCACAAACGTGGGGAAATCTAGAGGTCTTGAGTCAACCCTCTGTTTATTCTGGAACGGAGGGCGAAGGGGGCACTGGGCACCTCTCACAAACTTTCTAGTGAACAAAAGGTGCCTATTCTTTTTTTAAAAAAAAAAAAAATAAATAAAAATAAAATAAAACAGAAATATTACTCTTCCATATTCCTTCTGCCTATATTTAGTAATTAATTTATTTTATGGTAAAGTTCTAATGACATGTAAATTGTTTCAGCAAAGCTCTGCTCTTCTTCCAAGCCCTTTGTGTAAAGATGTTAATGAGGAGCCTATCACTAATATCCAGTGTAAAGTTTAACACGGTTTGACAGTAAATAAATGTGAATTTTTTTCAAGTAGTAACGTGCACTTTTATGTATGTTAAGCAGTAGACTCAAACAAGGTGGTCCTTTCCAATCCCATCTCCCTCTCTGCTTAGGAAACCTCTGACTGTAACCATAGCTACGTAAAAGAATGCGAGCAAATTTGCCTGCTTATCCTTTGCAGTGAGAATAGATTCGTATCCTAATTATCTCTCATACAGACACAAAATCTGTAAAATGAGCTGTAGTGGGAACCAAAATTGTGTAAAATAAATGAAGGGTTGTAATTCTAACACTAAATTTGAACAGAAAAATACACCTGATTTTTTTTTTTTCCCTTCAGTAGATTTATAAGTATTGTGCAAAGGATAGATTCCTGAAGCGCCTGCTCCCGGTTTTTGAACCATTAGAAAGACACTGCTCGGAGTGGCAAGGTCTGTAATGACAGGAAGCTCAGGCTCCAAATGCAAAACGTACAATTAACTTTCCACAGACAGATCCTTCTGGTTTGTAACATAATCATCGCTAACAAAGTCTCCCCAACCTTGGTCTCCTCCCAATGCTTCTCAGTGAGATATCACTTTACATGGACACAGTGGGATATGCCTATGGAATTTTAAAAGGCTATTTTTTCTTTAGAAAAATATTTAGAAATATTTATTACTATATGTATGTGTGTCTATACCACACACAGGCCTGCTATACTCGGGCAAGGAAAGATGTAGTTACAGACTACATGTGAGCTGCCATGTGGGTACTGGGAACTGAACCTGAGTCCTTTGTAAGAGCATCTCTACTGCTGAGCCATCTCCAGAGCCACAAGGGAAATAATTTCCAAACTTGTCTTCACATAGTTCATGGAAGACACAGTAGACCCTAGAAATGTTTGAAAACAAGCCATACGGTCATGTGTCATCAATATCCAAGCGGGAACTTCCATCAGTCAGAAGCTCAAGGTCCAGGTTTTACCACTTTTCTGAGAAAGAGTTCATGTGATTGGCTAAAATGCCCAGAGGTGATGAAACTGTTTGGTGGAAGAGGATGTTTCGAAAGTCAGCACTGGTGTTTCGGCCTCGTTGCGTTTTCTTTCTAAGAGTCTTAAACTCCACACTTATTTTTGTATATAAACTGGACAGCATCAATCTGCTTTCATCATGAGTTTGAAAAAAGAAAAAAAGAAAACTTAAAAAAAAAAAAAACCGCAGGAAAGGTCCTGTGGATGGCCCAATATTTCTCTCCCAAGTCGGTTCTCAGAACTCGGAAGTATGAGAACAAGTACTGGATCCCGAAGTGGTTAGTGGTCTGTTTATAAAACTCATTTTCACTAGTCTTTACCCCAAAGAGTACAATTTGGAAATTCACTCATCTTTGCTGCCAAAATGTTTTTAAAACAATCCGAAAGGAATAGGTATATATGTTGCTTTCAACCCCCTATAGGATTCCTCCTAGCACAAGGTAATTTTTAAGTTCAAAATTTACGAATCTAGTGGCTAGATTTGTGTGTGCACGTGCACACATGTGAACGTGTCTGTGTGCACACATGCTCACACATGAGCGAAGGTGCACTGGCACCCTTATGTGTTGTGTGGATGAACTGGTCTTTATGGATCGACATGTGTCTGTCAGAAGTTAATTTTAAGGTGTCTTCGTTAATTACTTCACTCTGTTTTTGAGAGGCTCCCTGAACTCAGAACTCACCACTTTAGAGAGAATGGCTAACTAGAGAGTTTTCAGGATCTTCCTGTCTCTCCCTGCAACACTGGGGTTACAAGCACAGGCTGGGATCCGAACTGAGGTCCTCAGGTCTGTGGAGCAGTCACTTTTCACTGAGCCATAGATCCAGCCCCAACCTTTTTCTAAAAAAATTTTTTTCTAACTGCCGATGGCTTTTCTATTTGCTCACTTGCTTTGGGTCTGCCTGAGTATTTCTGGCTACGTAGTTCTTACATCTCTGGATGCTTGTCTTGATGAGCTTATAATTTACAATATTGCTTTAGCATCACCTTCCCTGGGAATCACTCCTCTTTGTCTGGTAATAAGAAGAAGGCTGTTGTCTGTTTATCTTAGATGTGCTTGATACCATCTCCACGTCCACATTCACTTTGAATGCTTTTTGTAGTCAGTTATACAGAAGCTGATACAAATGTAAAAATGCTGTCAGGTCCATCTCATTCACCTTCATTATGGTAGCCAGTAAAACACTAATTGAGAGAAAACCGTCACTGCAATCTCTCTCTCTCTCTCTCTCTCTCTCTCTCTCTCTCTCTCTCACACACACACACACACACACACACACACACACACACACACACAAAACAGGACAAATTCCTTGCCTGTCCTCAATAAAAGCAATTTTCATGTGCCTTTTATTTCCCTGCGGGCAAAAGAAAGATGTTGAAGATGTTTCACGTATTCAGATGAGTAGCGCAGTTGGTGATGTGTGCTCCTCTCCAAGCTTGGAACGTGGGCCTGCCCTGATTCCATGGAGGTGGGAAGGGTCCAAATATTTGAACTATCAAATTTTTACTCCTTATAATTTTTCTATTAAAAAAAGAAAACCTTGAAAGGATTGCCTCCCAAGAGGATTTCTGGAAGGAATTCAGCTTGTCTTATGTCTTGACCCTGACGTTGTCTTTAAGGATGATCCTCCCCACCACATTTCACAAAGAAAACAGTTCCAGATCACCCCTTTCCATCAAATGACCACACTAAAAAAAATCTCAAGCTTCAGTAGGAAAATTTACTGGCCAGTGGAAAAAAATGAAATGAGGTTGCTTCCCAGTGTAATAAAATTAAGATGTTTTGGGTGACTGTATCTCCCTGGCGCCCACTGCCCATTGCTTTGAGACGCCAAGGAGCACACACGGAGCTCAGTATGGGCCTTGAGTTTGACTACGACTGGATCCGGGAGCACCATGATGGCCTTCACCACTGCTCACAGTGGGAATTTCTGCTGGGTCAGATTGAGTCTCCCAAGGACTATATATAAGGTTAGCTGAGACTGAGACCACCACCAAGCCGGAAAATGTGAACATTGGAGGTTAAAGCATCTTCAAGCAACATGTGCTTTGCCCAGATTCATAACAGGGAAGTATTTAGTACCTAGTGGGAACTGACAGGTACCCAAGTTCATCTCAAGGTCATGAGGCCACTGACCTCGGCTGTCCGGAGGAGCATCTTCGAGTCAATAACAAACAACAAAACATGAATGATAACTTTGACATTCTGGGGTAATTAATGTGTGTCTTTTTCAACAGACCGCTCCCCGGGACTCTGGCTTTCCCCTCCCTCCCCTGAAGGCATTCCTGCTTTTCTCAGAAGTCTTGAGAGGCAAGTTTGATTTTAAAGGCCTATTGTTTCTAGAAGTTTTCCTGAATAAAGATGTCATTAGGTATACAGGCCTTAGTGTTACAGATGAGCATTTGAAATTAGAACTAACACCTAGCAAAGCCAGTGCAGGTGAGCTTCTATACTCTTGGCCTGCTACAGATCACACACACATGCACACGCACACACACATGCACATCTTTCTCTTTTGAGCCTATTGAAGCTTGTGGAAATATTTAAAAGGCATAGTTATCCTTAAGCAAGCCAGTGCTGTGAGCCTTAAGAGATCAATGGTTACTGATCAGTCAGTGCAGTTTTTCTCAAGCATTTTCTCAAGTTTTTGAAGCATGACTCAGAGCTGTGGCTTTCTCATTTGACTTTATTAGGCAAAAAAAAAAAAAAAAAAAAAATTGGATAAGAGCCTGAGGGAAAGGAGGTTCAGTGACTAGCCCAAATTGGGCTCCATCTCAAGGGGAGGCTCCAAAGCTTGGCAGTATTACTGAAGTTGGGGTATACTTACAAACAAGAGCCTAGCATGGCTGCCTACAGAGAGGCCCAACAAGCAGCTGGAAGAGTCAGGTACAGATATTTATACCCACCTGATAGACTGAAGTTCAACCCTTGTAGCTGAGTGAGGGAAAGGCTGGAAGAAGTTGAGGAGGAGGCGACCCCATAAGAAGACCAGCAGTCACAAGTGACCCTGGGCCCCTGAGATCTCTCAGACACCGAGCCACCAAAGAGGCAGCATACCCCAGCTGGCACTCAGACAGCAGAGGACTGACTGGTCTGCCCTCAATGAGACAAGATGCACCTAACCCTTGAAAGACTAGAGGCTCCAGGGAGTGAGGAGGTCTGGTGGGGTGGAGGTTGGGGCATCCTCTTGGAGGGTGGGGTGAAGAGGGGTTTGAGGATGTCAGAGGATGGAGGATGGGGGTAGGAGGGATATCGACTAGACTGTAAAAAAGATTAAAGGTAATAATAATAGTAATAATAGTAATAGTAGTAATAATAATGGGGTTGACAGGACCACAGAGATCTAACAGGAGCAATCATGATAACTGTTGGAAGGTGTTGACCAGAACAAAGACTCACTGGTGGTTTTCTGACAAAGTATCAATCATAATGAGTAGTTGGCTTTTACATGTAAACACAGGCTGTCTGATGTTTAACAGATAGAAGGAGTAGCTTCGTGGGATCACTGTTTCATGTTGAGACAGGAATACATTTATTTGCCACCTTATAGCTTTTCGTAGTTGCTGAGGAAGTTCCTGGCCTGGCTGCCTCCTAATGCTGCGAGCTTGTTTCCTCCAGGCCTCTCCCAGTCCTCTGGGAGGTTTCTTTTACAGAAAAAAAGAAGGAAGGAAGGAAGGAAGGAAGGAAGGAAGGAAGGAAGGAAGGAAGGAAGGAAGGATTTTCTCAAGAGCTCCCAGCTGGCAATTGACAGCACCTGTTTCTGACGTCTTCTTTGACTGAGTCTTAACATCTGACCAACTCCAATATGCTTGGAGGTCAGAGAAGATCCCCCTCTCTCACGGTTTGATCTCTGCCTTCGATCAGAGACGGGGTATCTCTGTTGCTTTTGAATCCACAGAGCTGGAAAAGAAAATGAACTGGAGACCGTCTCTGAGGCACAAACTCCTGGTAAAGATAGTCTACTCAGCTAAAAACAAAAACAAAAACAAAACAAAGCAAATACAAAATCACTTCCTGGAAGCAGCTCCTTTAGCCAGGATGGAAGTCAAATGTGATGTTGACCTTCCTGGTTATTGATTTATTGCTTTGGCTATAACTCAATCAAAACACCTCCAGGAAGAAGCTGTGGTGTAGGAAAAATATCAAGATTTAAGTCACAGCATTCAGTTTTTGATCTTCACCTGACTAATAAAATAATACTGCTTAGACACTTTCCAGTTGAGTTTCCAGTTGAGCCAAACCACACATATTCTCTCTCACTCACTCTATCATACATGCACATGCACATGCGCGTGCGCGCGCGCGCACACACACACACACACACACACACACAAACCTAAGATGTTAAAGATTTTATTTTTATTTCCCTGTACAACCAAGCACTAAAAACTGCAAAAGCTGTGTGAAGAAAAATCACTGTACCTCGGTTTCCTTGTGCTCTTTTGACACGTTATTTACATTTTGAGGGTTTTCAAATATTGTCATCTCCCTGTATTTTCACTGTCTGAACAGAAACATAATGTTTTGCTTTAAACAAGTGAAATTTTCACTAAAATATGATGGCTTCCAGGGCCCTGCCCCTGTGGACCTTTGTGAGAGTTTTATGTCCCCTGCCAACTAGGCCTTCCCACATGCTGGGCAAGAGGGTTGCACCCAGGCCCCTTGCCCCTTCTGAACCCTGGCAGGAAGTTCCACAGTTGCTCTCAGGTCCTGAGGCCACGTGGTTTGGAAGCAGAATTTCGAGTGTGCTTACTTGAGCTCAGTTCTCTTCAGCTTTGGCCACAGGCTGACCCTGAACACTGCCAAGCCTGCTCTGCTCTGACCGCTGAGACCTCCCCAGCAGCCAGTCTGCAGCTAAGCCTCCTGCACCTTGCTTATGGGGGGCTACTTCCGAGGGGAGGGGAGGGTCCTGTGGGAGCAGGGCGTTGCTCCCTGGGCTCCAGCCGGGCTGAGCCGGAGCTTCTGGACAGCTGTCATGGCTGCTGAGTGGTTATTGATGCTCTGGCCTCTGGCCTTGCTCCTGCCCCTCCCTCTGTCCCTTTCTTTCCATCTAGCACTTTTCAAATTTTGGGGTTTTTTTCCTCCTGTTTTTGTTTTGTTTTGTTTTGTTTTTTATTATTACTTTACTATTACGACCATGCTTTTTAGATATCATCTTTTTGTTTTATGATTTAGCCTTTCTTATTCATGTACATGTATTTTTTTCCTATCTCTGTTCTTTTCTGCCTCTATACTCTTCTAGCTTCATAACCTTTTGTTTCTCAAAACTCTTAAGCATTAGCTGGGCATGGCGGATCTACCTGTAATCCCAGTACTCAGGAGATGTCCACACAGGAGTGGACTGATAAAAAAGAAAGAAATAGGGCAGTGGTGGCACACGCCTGTAATCCCAGCACTCGGGAGGCAGAGGCAGGCAGATTTCTGAGATCGAGGCCAGCCTGGTCTACAGAGTGATTTCCAGGACAGCCAGGGCTACACAGAGAAACCCTGTCTCTAAAAAACCAAAAATCCAAAAATCCAAAAAAAAAAAAAAAATAGAAATATAAAAAAGGATACTGATAAAAAAGAAAGAGAGAGAGAGAAATAGAGAGAAATAAAGGAAAGAAAGAAGAGAAAAGAAAGGAACAGAAAGAAAGAAAAGAAAGAAAATCATATATTTTTGTTATTGTAAAATTATATAAATTACAAACTATAAAATTGCCTGTATTTACATTTTTCCTTATTTCTATTCTTTACAAAAATGACTCCTCTCCCTGACCCCCCCCCCCACCTTCTGTAGCAACTGCCATTTTACCCCGCAGCAGCCCAGGGGACATCAGGAGAGGGCACTTTAAATTGTAGAAACTGAATGGACTATGGGAAGAATCTCGAGTGACAGAGAGATGGGAAGTAGATTGTCCCTACTGCTGTCCTGGCTGACAGCTGGGTCACTTCAGTGTGCTGTGTCCTCTAGTGACACTTCCGCGACTCTTTGACCTTCCAGTCATTGTCCCATATCTGATGCAACTTAACCTTCTAACCCTAACCCTCACCCTAGTTCGTCTTGCCCCTACAGGTCCATTTAGAAGGGACACTTGAGTGACTTATTTTCCTACAGTTCCGGGAATATTTAACTACTTGAATCAGTTTAAGTAAAATGTAGCCAAACTTTGAAACTGTCAGAACAAGCACAATGGATTCGATACTTTGGTCCAGCATCACTGGTCAGACCTCATACTTTGATCTCTAACTCACATCACTGCCTGATTTTGGCTCACTCAATAAAGAAAATGAAGATGCTAGGTGTTGATTTGGGGGAGCGGGGCATTTGCCATCAGTTTGGGACTCTAAAACTACAAACCTACACGGAAAAACTTTGACCCTTCAGCAGTGAACTTTTGATGACCTACCCAGCTGAAAGCGCTGGTTTAATTATGTAAACATACCCTCAGAGTTCATTATCTAATATAATAATTATGACATCTAACATTTATCTAAAACATCTAACATGTTTTAACATACATTGAAAAGGCAGCAGCTCTTTGAATATTTATCCATTCCTTTCATATTTACCTGATTTAGTGTTCCTTTATATGTAAATATATTAGTGTCGATCATTTAATGAAGCAGCGGTATTGGGATCAGTGCAGTTTTGACTTCTCACAGACACAGGCTTAAACCTCTTCTCTCTTACTTAACCTCTCCTAAATTGTTTCCTCCTCCGGAAAATTGGAATCAGCCTACCTTGCCCAGGGTTGGCCGGAGGATTATCGGTAATATATGTAAAGAGCCTCCCTGCCATCCGCCACCAGACAGGCAGTGACTCCATAGCAGCCTCTTTCATGAGGAAGATATTGTAAGCAGCATAAATACCTCGAGACTTCAAGTTTGAGAAAAACGATTGGCCATTGAGAGTTTCGGTTCACCATTAGCTTCCTCCAGCTGCCTGGCCAGGAAATATTTTCAGGTGCATTCTGTGAGCAGTGGCCCTGGGACCCCAGGTTCCTGTCTGTAAGGAATGCCTTCCCTCATGTGGCCCAATGGGATCCTTGACTCTGTGCGACAATCTGAGTCACAGAAAGAAAAGGAGAGCGAGCCTCAGGAGTTCCTGTAGGACTGATTTAACTAATTAATTAATCTACAAAGTACACACCTGCCCAGCTTCCCCTGAGTCCACTTCCTCTTCCTCTTGCATCTTCCTGTCCTTTCCTGGATGTAGTTGTTTAGTTCCTTTCTCTCAGTGGTTGGAGTTAATTTACTAGTTATTATGGGATGGTTGCACAAAGTAAAAGAAGCCTTACCCTGCCCGGGTTATGGTGATGGATGCCCACTGAACACCTATTTTTGTCTAAACTCTTTATGGAGAGCATCGTTTCACTTGTTTTCAAGATTCTAATTCTTGTACCAAGTGTGTGACAAAATACTCTGTATTTTATAAGTGAAAAATAGGCTTGACAAGGTGGAATAACTGTTAAAGATGAAAACTTGAGTCAACAGAAAGTCTGAAGACTTTATTACTGCAAATGGCCATCCCAGAAAGGAAAAAAAAGATTATTTGTCTGTTTGTTATTTAGACAAGGTCTCTCTGTAAAGCCCAGGCTAAGCACAACCTCCTGATCTTTGTGCCTCAATCCCTCATGTTAAAGAAAAGCACTTTCCTTTTAAAGGATATTTACGACTCAATAACACAAAGGCTCAGCTCCTTTGAGAACATGAGGGAGAGATCAGTTGACTGATGGAGTCCAGAGAAAAGTTTATTAAGGAGATGTGTTGGATCTGGGTTTTGGAGGATAGGTAGGAGTTTGCTGGATGAATCCAGTGTAGAGGAATGAGGTAGGGAGATAGGAAAGTACAAGAGAAGCCGCGGTAAGGCAAGCACTGGGTGAGCCGCAGAGGAAAGGCACAGTGGGCACGGTCAGGGTGATAGCCCCGACAGCCGAAACGAGTGCTCTAGTGAGCTCAACTTTAAGGGCCAGGGGCATCGTGCCCAGGCCCCAGCAAAGAAGAGCAAGCAGTGTTAGCGCTGGGTGCACTCTCTCACATCAGCTTCTAGGGCTGGAGACGCGGGGCAGACATCGTTGCAAACCGAGGACTTGGCTAGTGGAGGGAGCCTGGGTCAGGTCGCATCGGAGCTGAGAAGAACATGGAGGGAGCATCTGGCTTCCTCAGCATTACTTAGTCCTGACTCATTCGGAGAATATGCTTCATTGTCCATTCTTGGTGGCTGTGAGGAATCCCCTGAGAAGATTCTTTTGAGGGGGGAAGTGTTTCTGTCCTTGATCCAGTCCTGGCAGGAAGAGTTTGGCAGCCATACTAGCTCCCATCACGACAGTGGACAGGAAGCCCCAGTAGCTGGCCACTTCCTCCTCCCTGGATGCCATCAAGGACCCTCCGCCTGTATTACAGAGGTACCCACGTCGCGAGAGAGTCCTCCCTGGGAGCATCCCAAACAGACGTGCCCAGGGGTGGTTTCTCAATCCAATCAAGTTGTCAAAACAAAACACCACAGTTAATACTTCTTAAATTTCCTCACTAAGAACATAATATAAGTAGTTCCTACATCAAGAAACAAATACAGAAACACGAACTTCCTCTGTCCAGCATCTTATAATTCCAAATACAGTACATCTGACTTCCAGCTCTGAGGTTCATTCCTGCCTACATTTTAACTGTATAGGCATGGATATTACAATATAATACTTTCCATGTGGTTAGTCAACTTTGTGTTCACCAAATTCACCTTTGCAATAGTGTGCAGCTGTGGTTCTTGCCTTTTGTTGGCCGAATAAAACTCCACTAATAACATTACTACAAGTTACTTATTTGGCCTTGGATTCCTTTCCTTCTGTCCTTTTAAAAAATGGTCAGCTCAATACTTCAACAAATTATAGAGACTCCGTCTTCGTTCATAGAGCTGAAAAGTGCAGTGTGGGGAGTCAGATCCTGTGCCATCTTACTTAAAAGCCTAAAGGGCAGTAAAACATGAACTCAATTTAGTATTTAGACAAGAACTGTAATATTCGATGAATTAATCAGAGATTGTTATGTTTAGGGAAGATTCCTAGCTTCCAAGAGCACTGTGAGGAATGGAGAAGATTACCTGGCACGCCAATAAACATGCCACCAGCAGAGGCCATCACTGGTTCTCACGTGTAGAGTATCCTTGCCAGCAGGTCCACTATTCTAAGAACTTGACTTGTATTTCTTCCCATGACCCAGCCCAGCCCCCACCCCCCAATCCCATCTCTGTGGAGGTAGGCTGATGACGATGCTCAACCATGCTGCTGTGGCCTTTCTTCCTACCCCACCCTTAGTAAGTGACCAAGGGGGTGATGCTCAAGTCCACGCGTGGGGCTTCAGACCCAGCGTACCAACCATGCCTTTATAAAATGTCAATTATAACTCATGTTGTACTAAGGATACTGACCTAACCAGGATGCCCACCATGAGGAACTGACGTGTACAATAGAGAGGTGAATAGTGAGGAAGACTTACTGATTTAAGACTCTGGCGAGACATTGTTGCAAACAGAGGGCACAGGTAATAAAAAAGAGCCTGGGTCAGGAATGAAGGAAACATACAGCAGGATCAGGAAAGAAAGCAAAGATAGGGGAGTGAGAGCTTAGCCAGTGGTTGGGATCCTGGAGACAAGGAAGACAGCTACACGTAGTTCAGACTCCTCCTCCTGGGTTCTGGCATCCTAGTTGAGCGCACTGGTCTCTTGACTGTGCTAATACGTTATCTGCATAAAGTCTAGCACACTGCTCTTGCAGTGACAAGGTGTCCATGTTCAAAACTTTGCTTTAGTCTACTCTGGTTATTCCCCAGTGACGCTCTTCCTTTGTTATTGCACCTGCTGTTGCCGCCGCAGCAGCCACAGCCACAGACTCAGCCACCACCACGGCCACCACCGCCTCCTCCACTGCTGCCACTATCGCTTCTGTTAGCGCCTCTGCCACCAACCCCATGAGCTGCTGAAGGCCCATAGTCAGTGAAAGAATATGACTGGCTCAGATTTTGCCTCCAGTTTTCCATCACTGACTGCAGTTTGGAACTGAACCGTCTGAATAGGCATCAGAGGTCAAAGCCCCTTCAAGAGGTTAAGGACCTAAAGGATAGAAGGAGCAGGAGGTTCTGTGAAACTTGACCAAGATACCCTGTGCTTCATGATTACTGTGACAACACTCTGATTGTGAACAACTTAGGGGAGGATTACTTAGCTTGTTTTATAGGTCACAGTCTCTCATCGAAGGACGTTGGATCAGGAACTGAAGCAGGAACTTGCTCAAACCACGGAGGAACTCTGTTAGCTGGCTTGCTTGCAGGCCATGCTTAGCTATCTTTCCTCCACAGACCAGGACTTGAGGCCCAGAAAAACTGCAGACACGGAATTGCCAATGTGCCACCCATGATGAGCTAGGCTCTCCTTACAATCAAGACAATCCCCCAAAGACATGTCCAGGCCAGTGTGATCTGGGCAATCCCTTAGCTGGGTCTCTCATCACTTAGTGACTGTGTCAGGCTGATTGTTCAACTAACTAACTAACTAACTAACTAACTAACTAACTAACTAAGTAACTAACTAAGTAACTAACTAAGTAACTAAGTAACTAACTTACTAACTAACTTACTTTCTTTGAAAGTCACAGATTGTTGGGGGTTTTTGTTGTTCTTTTATTTTTATTTTTTTTTTCTGGAAAGTCCAAAATCTGACAGCACATTTTCTTGGAAGGAGCTGCCTTTAGATCAGTGTGGTTTGGGCTTCTGTGTCATGCTCTGTTTCAAGGTGACCCAGTGTTGCCTGTTATTCATCGTCACGAGCCTCTTCTCATTATCCGCCTCCCTGATTACTGTTCTGCAGGTTGATTGGAACTGTATTCAAGACATTTGTACATCATAGTTCCTGGACACATCTATATGTTAGCAAATCAAGTATGATTTATCTCTGGAATTATTGGCTAGGGTCGGCTTCTTCTTCTCGATGCCTGTTCTCTCTAGCTTGTAATTTTAATTAACCCCCGCTCCCTATTCTCCCCACCCCAACCCCAAGAATGGGGCTAGCTCTCTGGCAGGAGTCTCAGCCTCTGCTGGAAAGCTACTCTGAGTTTTGCATTCAGATTCCATAATCAACTTGGGACAGAGGGTCAAGGGAGAAGTCAATTTAAAGTTGCAGCTTGTAGGAAATAGAATGGCTTTTCCATTGGGGGGGGCAGTGCAGGATTGAGTTGCTGTTAGAAAAACTAGATTTGAAAGTCCAGCTACATATATCCACCATGTCCAGTTCTGCCTAGGGAATCTCCCTTTCCAAGTGCTGTCACGCAGCGGGAAGTTGACCCCCACTTCTGGAGAGTCCCAGAGTCTCCTCTGTCACTTCTGGAGGGGATGAATTGTAGCTGCCATTGCATGGTGACTTACCGCTGTTTGTTTAAACAAAAGGGGGTCAGGGAACAGAGGAGGTTGGGTAGACTCTGGGCCTTCTGCACTAAACTCCAAGTGGTGGGATCGCAGGTAATCTTCATCGTGTCCAACTTATGTGACGCTGGGGATTGAACTGAACCTCGGGCTTTGAGCATGTGAGACACGCACGTACCAACAGCCCCAGCCCCGGCCCTGATTTTGGCAGCGTTTGGCACCTGTACTGCTTTCTTTTCTCTCATCTTGCTTCCTAGAGGCATTGGATTTCTCTCCCGTTTTGCTTCTATGCTGAGAAGGTAGAGAGCAGCTTCCTTGGTAGGCCTATCATGCGGCTGTGGCAAATGTCTGCACACGAGCAAAGTTCAATTACTTCCTGAATATGTAAAATAATCGGAAGACAAACCTGCTTTGAATTTCTGATTACCCTCTCTTTCCCCCAGATAATATTGTATTGTTTCTCCAAAGATCTAGTATCTTGAACAAGATAATTATATTTGTACTAAAATGCAAGTCAAATTTCTCCTTTCTGAAAAACAGGAGAGGTGCCGATTTCAGAAAGATTTAGGTTCAAATTTAATCACTTTCTCTCTGAACTTCAAGTGAAATTTAATTATCCTGATCTTGACTTAACACCGAGGAACACACAAACAGCACAGGCAAGAACAGATAAGAACAGAGCATTGCTGAAGAGAACAAAGAACAGAGATAAAGTTTGCAAGATTTAAGAACGTCATTTATATAGCCAGTTAAAGTGCCTGTCTTCCTTTTAAAAATGGCAACTGGTACTAAATAATATTGGTTTGCTGTAAATATGAGTATTTATCCATAGCAAGTTGGTGCAGTCTCGATGTTCCTGGGCCCATGTTTAACAGGGCACTGTAAGAAAGATTCACTGTTATGAAGCGAAAGTGTTTGAAATGAAATACAGTATCCCCGAGGCTTTTATAACCCACTAACACTTAGAGGCCTTTTTATTCTAGAATCTAGTTTGATCATCAGAGAAGCAGTATAATCTTTGCCCTAAATGAAGAGTGCACAAAAGGCACTGATTTTAATAAAATTAATACTTCATATTTGCTGTGTTAGTCAGAGGCCTCCAGAGAAGCAGAACCAATAGTGTGTGTGTATGTGTGTGTGTGTGTGTGTGTGGTGTGTGTTTGTATATGTGTGTCTGTATGTGTATATGTGTGGTTGAGTGTATATGTCTATATGTTTCTGTGTGTCTATATGTGTATGAGTGTGCATGCATATATGTGTGTCTCTTTGGGGGTGTTGTTCATCAGCTTAGGAAAGTTGTTAAATCCATAGTCTCTGGGGATCTTATAATAGCTACACCCCTCTATGCCCAAGCTATGAAGCTGAGAAGAGAGAAGTGTGTTCTACTCAGGTTTTTCAGAGACTGGCTAAGAACTATCAAGCTGCAGAGGCCAGTCATCTGTTTTTAGGTTCACAAATTTAAATGTTAGTATCTTCCAAAGTTAGTTCTTCCAAACTCTAAGTTTTAGAGTTTCCATGTTTGCATTCTATCAGAGGCATGTACAAAGAAGCACTCCCTGGCCTCTTTGCTTCGGCTCACCTTTTAAAATATCACAAGTAGCTGGACTTTACACATCACAATCAGAAATGACTGGTGAGGGGGATTGGGAGGGTAGACGCTGGATCACGGGGTGGGGAGCGTTCAGAGCGCGAGACTCACAGAGAGAGAACCTCAGATGAGACTGCAGTCCCCCTGCTCCTCCTCCTCCTTGTCCTGTGCATTGAACAGCTCACCAATTCAACCTGGTTCCCTTTTCATGGACAGCAGCTAGGGAGCGCTGGGCGTACTGAGCACCTGTTATTGAGAGACTATTTGAACAGGTTGCTTCAGTTTGCCCATCTCCAGTCCATCCCATCTCCATTCCATGCTGGAGATGGGCTGCTGAATTACGCTGCCTCGGGCACACACTGCATTACATCTAACCTTCCTGCAAGACGCCCCTCCACTCCCTGCTCCTAGACAGTCCAGGTAAGTCCTTCCCAAGGCTCTGCTCCCTTCTTGGTTTTCCCACCCTTCTTATGGACAGCAATGACCTTCAGAGCTGACTGACCCTGTACCAACCTACACGCCCTACACTAGACATCTTCACCTGGCCATGCCCACATCCCACCTCTCATCCGGATGGCGAGCTGGTATCTCATCCCAGGACTGCCTTTATTGTGTCTTGTTTGTCTGAGCTGCCTGCTTCCTCCAACGGCTCTCTGACATCTGTGCACCAAGATCCCACCAGCGGTAAGCAGTTTCAAGGAGTTTGCTCCAATGTAAGTATGCATTTCTGATTTAGGGTTTTATTTATTTATTTTTTTAAGATTTATTTATTGTTATACTGTAGCTGTCTTCAGACACCAGAAGAGGACGTCAGATCTTGAGCCACCATGTGGTTGCTGAGATTTGAACTCAGGACCTTCGGGAGAGCAGTCAGTGCTCTTAACCGCTGAGCCATCTCTCCAGCCCCTGATTTAGGGTTTTAAATGCTATTATATACGGTTCCCAGCTCAGGGAGTTCCTCAGGTTTCCCTTCCTGTGCAGCAGCAGCCTCTGTGCAGCTCCTCGCATGAGTTCTTGACATGGGTGATGTACACCTTCCATATCTGAATGGGCAAAACTCTTTTGGTAGGTAAAAACTATCTGTCCTAACTTATACTGTGTCAAGTACAATTAAAATGTTAGTATATAAATATTTAATATCTTCTGGAGAGCAGTGATAAACTGGCAAAGTAGTAAAAGAAGCCAAAACTTTAGAGAAATATACAAAGTCTCCAGAGACAGTAATCCAAATGGACGCAGAATCAATCTTGCAGCTTTCATCAGGGACTTGTACTGAAGTGTGTGTGTGTGTGTGTGTGTGTGTGTGTGTGTGTGTGTGTGGTTTCCTGGGGTCTTGCTTTGTAGCTGAGGCTAGCTTGTAACCCATTATGGTCTCAGACGTGCATCGGTCCTCTTCCCACATGCTTGGATTATAGGTTTGTGCTATGACCCCTTATTCAGACCTCCAACAAATCCATTCTAAGTCATCATAGCTGTCACTTTCCTCCTCCTCCTGCCCTTCTGCCTCCTCCTCTTTCCCCTCTTCCTTCTCTTCCTCTTCCTGCTCCTCCTCGTGCTCCTCCTCCTGCTCCTCCTCGTGCTCCTGCTCCTCCTCCTGCTCCTCCTCCTGCTCCTCCTCCTGCTGCTTTCCTTCCTATCTCATTCTTCCATGGTGCAGGGATCTAGCTCATATCCTCACAGATACAAGGCAAGCGTTCTCCCACTGAGCTACACTCTGAGACATGAGCTTTAATTTGGCTTGTTATTTTATTTATTTATTTATTTATTTATTTATTTATTTATTTATTTATATTTTTACTATTCTGGTACAGGAATTAGAGGACAATTTCTGGGGCCTCTTCTGCAGCATGACCTCAAATGGAATCTAAAATGATGTTTACTTCAAATGCATACTAGGACACTACACTGGTACATCTGTTAGTAATTTAAAGACTATCCTGCTGAAACTTGAATGTAGTTGGGCAGTAGGATGTTTATCTAGAATGGCTTAGCCCTGAGTTCTGCTTCCAGCATCACAAACCAAACAATAACAACAAAACCCCACCGGCCAGTGACAGGACCTGCTTGATGAAAACAAACAAAAAACAAAACAAACAAAACCAGTAGGAATGTCTACCTTCTAAATATGTGTTTCCAAACCAGTCACATTATCCATAAGGCCAGCTTCCAATAGCCACACCTCGTACCCTATGCATGTCTGAATCCTAGACTAACACTCATTGTTATTTCTTTCTCTAAATCTACTCCTTAAAAAAATGAGAGCAAATTGGTTGTATGACCCTTTCTGGCAAGATTTGAACCAAAGCCTGTTCGCCTGGAGAGACACATATGAGAAACGATTATGTCCACATCTGCCTTAGTGAAGCGATGGATTTCCTGGGACTGTGTGGTGGAGCATGCGTGACACTCTGCTTACAGGAGTTTGGGTGACTGGAAGACAGCTGCATCATCAAGAGCATGGGTTAGGACTCACGGCAGCTGTCCTGTCCCTGCCTCTCAGTTATTTACTCCTTGCGGAGTTCTTCAGAGAGACCTGTTGATGTTTCCTGTGATTCCATAGGAGTAGAAGCCTCCTGTCCCCCTCACTGAGGAAACACCTGCATCTGCAGACAATAGCTGTGCAACAGTCCGGCATTTGAGATGATACACTGTTGCCGGGGGTGAGGTAGGGAAAGTGAAGACACTGGTAACCAGTTCTTTTTCATGACTTTCGTGCATGCCAAACAACGAGTGTCCTGAGATTGCCTAGTCTTGCCTCAGTCAAGAAGGAAGCCATCTCCAAGAATATGTAAGAATTGGGATTTGGAAATGTAACTGGAGTAACCTTCCAACAGGCTCAAGAGCCTGTTACTCTTGCAAGAGTAATGAACTGGGACAATGACAGTCGGGGCCCCTACTGAGTAAATGAAAAGGGCCATCATGATAAAGCATAAAGAATAGGAGAAGAGGGGCTGGAGAGATGGCTCAGTGGTTAAGAGCACCGACGGCTCTTCCAGAGGTCCTGAGTTCAAATCCCAGGAACCACATGGTGGCTCACAAGCATCCATAACGAGATCTGATGCCCTCTGCTGGTGTGTCTGAAGACACCTATAGTATCTATCTATCTATCTATCTATCTACCTATCTATCTATCAAATAAAATTTTTAAAAAAAAGAGTAAGAGAAAGCAAACACTCCGGGCTCTCTTCTCTCACACATTGTTTCACCGTGAGAGGTGAGCAGAGGCCTGGAGAGGAATGATAGCAAAGGTTTTCCACAACAACCTCATTGAGCTTCATGATTAACCACAGCTAAATAATACATTTTATCTCATTTATTTTACCACAATTTTCAAAAGCACTTTGGGCATTTTTAGTTCTTTAGCATAAAATTATCAATTATTTAGTTAAAATTAATTTTAATCCATTTATAAGGAATGTAATATAGGCCTAGAGACTAACTAAAAGTAGTTTTGCTCAAAAGGTAGACCATTGGTTTCTAGAAGTGATGAACATGAAAGAGAATCTGATAGCACCATAAAAGTACTGTGACTTTCTGTGGAGGTCGACAGGGTGTAACTTGACAAGCAAAAACAACCAAAAACTCATGAGTATTCAGAACTGAAATACCGCGCCACTTCGGCAGCACATATACAAAACTGAAATATTCACAAGTTAGGATTCGGGTTTTTTGTTGTTGTTGTTGTTTGTTGGTTTTTGCTTTAAGTTTAAAGTGTAGATTAAAAAGATCTAGGTAAAGAAACACCATTTGCAAATAATTAGGTTTTTTTGTGCAAACATAATTAGATTACAGAATATATAAAGCTATACATAGAAATGATAAAAAATCATAAAATAACATTTTATTATAATAAAAATGTTAAAATACAGCTATTATCATCATGTTCACATAAGTATGATCATAAAGATCTGGTTATTTAATCAAATACTGATTCCACCATCATAGCAAGATGGCTAAAATTTCTCAGTTATTGTTTTTACTAAGCTCGTCAATAGCAAGTCCGCTTTGCTCTGTTTTTACTTTCAGGAGGTTACGTGAGAAACGTAAAAGTGAATTCAGTGCAAACACAGAGAATTAGACGGTCAAGACCACGATGTAGCAAGCCCCCCAAAGGCGGACGGTTCTATAATCTGAGGTGAGATTATGCCGAAGGCTGAGGATATAGGCTTAGTACAGTGTTGAAAGGAACAAAACTGGGTTCAGTTTTGTCAAAGAATGAAAACAGGAGGTAACACTGCAGCAAGATTTACATTATGCTGGCAGTGTTTTGGTAAGATACCAATTTTGTAGTGGGTTATGAAAGGTGGTTTGAAAATCTTTTTGTGTTCTATTTAAAAGAGAAGAGGATTTTTCTTTTATCTCAGGTGGTTCTGTTTTAGGGTCAGAGATGTGCTCCAAGCCTTTCTCCAGGCCCCCTTCAGAGCTGAGGTTCCAAGCCCAGACTTTATATAAGCCAGCTTTGCCAAAGCATGTTTTAAATAGATTGAACTTTTTGATAAAACTGGCTTTCCTGCACTCGGCTGTCATATTCTTATAATGTGCTTGGAGTCTGCTTACACACAGCACCGGACTTGTTACGAGATCAAGTGAACGGGGCACATTATTTGCCTCATGAGACGAACTTTCTCCGAGATCTGTGAAGGGCGGGTGTTCGCTGGTTTATAGGAACAAATGAGATGAGGTAACATGTGAACTGCATAAGACAGAGAGGCCAGAGGACACGCCACAGCCAGTCACACCTTCCACAGAGGCAGCGAATCAATGAGTATCGGGGAAATAAAGGAAAAAAATATGCACACACATGCACATGCATATATACACACATGCACATGCATATATACACACATGCACATGCATATATACACACATGCACATGCATATATACACACATGCATATGTTAAATATACACACACATGCACATGCATATATACACACATGCATATGTTAAATATGCACACACATGCACATGCATATATACACACATGCACATGCATATATACACACATGCATATGTTAAATATGCACACACATGCACATGCATATATACACACATGCACATGCATATATACACACATGCATATGTTAAATATTTATGAAGAGGTTCAAATTTCAAAGATGCCCCTACTGTGGTGCTACAGGTAATAAAAATAGCAACAATACTCTTACAGAGAATTCTGACTGCTGCACGATTAAACCTCCAGGAAGATCTTGCAGGCTGGGAAACTGGCTCAGTGAGTTTAGTACCTACCATACTTTGTAAGTGTCAAGATCTGAGATCAGGTTGTGAGGAACCTCTTCGGGGGTGGGGGGGTGACAGCATGTTTGCAAATTCCATCACCAGAGAAGGGGGACAGTCAGAGCCCAGAAGCTTTGTATCTAGTGAGGGACACTGGCTCAAAAACTAAGATGAAACCGCCTGACTTGTCGTCTCACCCCCACATGGGCATACACATATGTATGTGTACATGCATACCCACATGTACACATCCACACAAATGTGGATACCACATACCAACACACATGCACACACAATGCTTTGAAAAAGGAACTATCATTCTCAATTTCTAATAATTCTCACTATGCTGAAGAGTAGCTAAGAGAAGTGAGAAGATGTGGGGGTACTGACGCACCATCCGAGGAGTCAGATGGCTTAGGGACCATTAAGACACAGTTTTAGAAGCAGTGTGGTGCCCTTCTGGACAGGGCAGCACAGATGTGTGATGGCACTGTATGCTGTTCTCACTCTCATGGTCGGTGGCTTCTGGAAGCAAGAGCCTTAGCCTTGAGACCAGGAGATGGTTCAGATAATAAGAAGAAAGAAAAAGGAGAGGGAGGTAGAAGAGGACTTTCTTAAGAAACAATAGGAAATGGGTTTGCAGGATGTTACCTGATAATTGTATGTCCAGGAATGAAAAAAAGGCATTGAAGACATTTCCTTTTATGCATTTAGTTTCAAACACCAGGACCAGCAAGATGGCTCAGAGGGTAACAGAGCTTATCATGCAAGCCTGAACCCACAGCAGACTGAGAGAACTTACCTCTAAAAGGCATCCTTTGCCTCGGCCCATGCTGCATAGCTCACACATTACCATGCCCACTCCCAACAATGTAAATTTACAAGAGATCCTAGTATGTTGTCCTTGCCTGTAATCCTAGCACTTTGGGTGAGAGGCTAGAGGACCAGGAGCTCAGTACCTTTCCAGCCTGGCTATATGAGATTCTGAGACTTCATGCCAGCTGAATAAACACATTCAACTTTAAAATGTGGGGTTGCACTTCACAGTCAGTATGGTGTTTTAAATTCGTCCATTGTCCCACTCATTAACCTTCATAAAGGTTTAATTTGTTTATTCAGATTTTAAGAGTCCTGCCAAAACCATTTGAAGCCCGAGGAACAATGAGTAGCACATTTTTGAATGTGTGGTTAAAATCTCAAACATTCACATCCATCAATTGGAACAGTTCATCAAACAGTCTGGCTGGGGCAGGTAAGTTCACAGTCCCTCCCAGGTCCTCCTGACCAAGCTGAAGACTTTTTTAGGCAGCGTTTTGAGTCTAATCAAACGTTCAGATGACACAAACACAAATCCCAGGAATGTGGTGCTTCATAACACCCAAGAGCATTAAAGAAAGGAAGAAATTTGAGTATCAATCCTTTTAACTCAGCAGGAGAGGAACTAGCCTGTACAGACGGGTAGCGTGAACAAAGGACTGAGGTCTCTCCCACACCCTGGTCAGGCAGGTCTGCTTATTCCCAGCATCCTGGTTGTCACACTCCTCCTTCTCCCCCTCCACTAATCTTCTCACTCAATTTTACGCCCTTCCTTCAGTTCCTGCTCCCCTTCATTCTAAAGACACCTTAATTTTCTTGTCACTGTCCACCCTCACGTCTTCCCCTCCCTGTGTGTAACATGTTTCTCCTGCCTGGGTTTGCCAAATACCGTCCTCCACCTGGCAATCAAAGATCTCTTTCATTTTCTGTTCGCCCACAAAAGCCCCTCACAAGGTCCATGTGTGAAGCCTTTGTTCTTTACCCCTCCTCTCTTCTGGCGAGTTTATTTTTCAAGCTGCAAACACTGCAGATGCTGACTTCAGAACCCAACGTGGTGCCCACGGAGACTACGGTGACTGTTCCTCCACTCTCACGCAAGCTGGATGGTTTTTATTTCATCATAGTAACATCACATGGTCGGCAGTGCAGGCCTGCAGAGGGTAGGAGCTGGCTGTATTCAACTCACTGGGAAACACAGAAGAACATTGGAACAGGTACTAAATGCGAGATGAGGTTAAGTGTTGTCATGGGGACCATCTTGGAGACTGGGTACCAAGAAAAAGGCTGAAGCTTACTGGCAACATTTTGGCTACATATATAGGTTAAGTGTTTTCATGGGATGGTCTTAGAGACTGGTAAGGCTGAGGCTTCCTGGCAACATTCTGTCTACATATATTTGTGTTTCACTACTATTGTTTGATCCCTGAGAATCACGAAGGGAACTTTTCACAGTGAGAGTTCAGGACAAGAGAAAGATGAAAGAAAATGTTCACATGTGTCTATTGTCCCCATGTGGTAAGTCTGGCGTGATTATGGTCAGCTTTAATTGTCAATATGACACAGTCTAGTCATCTCAGAGGAACACCTCAATTGAGGAATTATCAGACCCGGTGGTCCCTAACCATGTTTGTGGGAAATTGCCTAGACTGTTCATTGATGTGGTAGGACCCAGGCCACTGTGGGGGGCACCCCTAGGTAGGCTGTTCTTCAGAAGCCAGCTTGCTGAAGCCAGCAAGCAGTGTGCTTCCATGGTTTCCACTTTCGTGGTCCTGCTCCTGCTTTGGTTCCTGCCCTGACTTCCTGTAATGAAGGATCGTGCGTGGCCTGTAAGTGCAAGCCAAATAAATCCTTCCTTCCCCTACGTTACAGCTGCTCGTGGTAACTGTCATAGCAACAGAATGGAACTTGAATAGCACGCCTCTCATCAGGGAGATGGTAGGTGTCCCTTCATCCTGCCTTAGGCTGCTGTTCCTTTCCATTGCTCTGCCCTCTGAGTCATTGACGATTCATAGAGCAGACACTGTTCCACCCACACGCACTGTTTCCTCTCACTCTGCAAGTAAAGACAACACTTGCTGCTTAATCACCTTTCCCTCAACAGGTAACGCTAATAAAACAGTGGGGGAACGGCACGATTCAGTGTGCTGTTTCAGTGTTCAGAGTCACACACTAAGATCTTTGACATTTTGTCACTTGCTCAAGTGCAGAGGAACACCAGCAGGTATGTCCCCCAGCATCCTCTGTCTTCACATATGAATAGGCAGTGACCTCCAGGACAAATTCCAGGCTTCCAGTTCCTACAGAGTCTACTACAACATAGCAGCAGAGGAACACACGTTCCCTGTTTAGATCACCGTCAATTATTTATTAATTTGTTTTTAGATGCTGTCTTCTGTAGGCCATCCTAGCTTTGAAGTTTGTTGTGTAGCTAGAGATAATTTTGAACTGATGGTGTTCTTAATCTTTCTTTGCCAAGTGCTTGAGTTAGGTTGTGTACCATGACTCCCAGCTTAGATCTCAGTTTTTGATGGTAGTGTTCAGGCAAGTGTTAGGATGCGGCGATTATGAATGAACAAGCAACAATGTCTTCCTCAGCAATGTCTTGTTTGCCAGCTAGGAAACCATGCCTGGTCAGAGTGGAGTGAGTTTCACAAAGACCGCCAGCTTGCTGAAGAATAGAGCCAGTTTGCCTTCGTGACCCAATTACTAGCAACGAATTCTGATAATCACTTCAGGATTTGAGTCCCTAAATCTTTGGGACACTTGGTTTGTTATTATCATTACTATTACTAGTTAGCATTCAAAATGATGGTTATCATTGTAACATTTGTTTTTTTCACCTCTCCCCAACTCTTTCTGATTTTCTCCCTTCTACTGGTCTCTTCGCCGGAATAGTTCCTTCTCCTGCTTTGATACCACACAAGCCACACTCTGTCCTGTTGTCCCAATACCTTTAGACTTCTCTCTCCTCTCTTGAGGTCAATGTCCTGAATACATATGCATCCATGTGCATGTATGAACACATCTATACGTGTCTCAGCTGGTGTTTTTGTTGCTGTGAAGAGACACTATGCCTCCAGCAACTCTTATAAAGGAAAACATTTAATTGAATCTGGCCTATAGATTCAGAGGTTTAACCCATTGTTGTCTCAGCAGGAAGCACGGCCACATGGAGGCAAGTGCTGGAGATGGAGCTGAGGGCTCTACACCCACATTCACAGGCAGCAGGGAGAGAGAGGGAGAGGGAGAGGGAGAGGGAGAGGGAGAGGGAGAGGGAGAGGGAGAGAGAGAGGGAGAGGGAGAGGGAGAGGGAGAGAGAGACTGGGCCTGGCTTTAAACATCTGAAACTTCAAAGCCCACCCATAGAGACACACTTCTTCCAATAAGGACAGCCTCACTCCAACAAGGCCTCACCTAATACTGCCACTCCCTGTTGACTAAGCATTCAAATCTATCAGCCTATGGGGGCCATTCTTATTCAAACAATCACAGTATGCATATGCATGTGTGCATGTGTATGTATAAATGTATGTATATGTTTATGCATGTATATGTTTATATATGTATGTGTTTGTATCTGTGTATATATGTGTATATTGTATGCATGTGTATATACATGTGTGCATGTATATATGCATGTTTGAGTGCATGTATGTATATGTGTACATGTATGTATGTATTTATAAATCTAAGCCTAGATTTCCCTGTGAAAGAACACATGTGATCGTTGTCTTTCAGAGTCAGGCTATTCTACTTTACATTTTTCTTTTAACTTAAAACTTCGGGTAGCTTAGGGGTGTCATGCATATAAATAACATGCAGGAGATGACAGACAGCACCCCCAGTTTTCACAGGAAGTCCCCCTCTTTCTGGAACCAGAAAGAGGTCTTTCTGAAGACCATACCCGTAAGAGGCGTTAAGAGTCTGGTTAAGCCAAGTGGTGAAAAGTTGCTTGTGTCTCTCTCTGTGGGAAGTTCAAGGCCTTGAACGGGATTCATGTGCGGGTCTTTCATCCTCTCTGTGTCCCTCACAGTGGACGGTGGAGGTGATGGGTAAACGTGCAGTTTTCTATGCTGATCACCCATGTCCTCTTTAGTGAGGAAGACAGTCTCACCCCTGCTTGCTTTACTCACAGAAGTGAAACATAACAGAGACCTCACGTTACCTCCAACAGCCACTCGGGCCTGGGCGGCGGAGCTGGACAACCCAGCGACCGCCTGGACTCCTCACGCCTGGTGTTCAACATTCTTTCAGTCAGTATCAAAATTTCAAGGAGTAGTGGTTATTGCTTCCTAATATTTATTTTTGATTTTAATTTTATACGTGTGTGGTTATCTAAAGAATGGAGGAGTGGCCCCTGGTTCTGGAAAGACTCAGTGCAAGAGTATAGGGGAATTCCAGAACAGGGAAGTGGGAAGGGGTGGAGGGAAGAATAGGGGGACGGAAGAGGGCATATGGGAGTTGCAGGGAGTGGGGACCCAGAAAAGGGGAAATCATTTGCAATGTAAATAAAAAAAAATGCCAAAATTAAAAAAAAAATTTCAAGTTCCTGAACTGAACTAAAAGATCTGGACAAACGGCTGCAAGCCAACCAAGCGAAAGAAGGAACACAGAAAAAGACAGAAAGGCCTTAAATCCGAAAGAACGCAAACCAACCATGACACTGCGTTCATTTTTCATTCTCTATCTCAGCCCCTGTAGCATTCTGAGCTGGGAACTCAGTCCCTCCCCCAAAGAAAGAATTCTCCGGCTTCCTTCTGCTTCAGCAGAGCCCTCAGTTCAGGCCTGACACACGAGGCCAATATGTCTGGAAAGATTGATGATGTAAACTAATACATTGATACCATTAATAAAATACATATTAAAGAAAAGTAAAACTTAGATTCATTTTCAGTCACTTCTCACCAAAAGGAGACAAAAAGGTAATTGTTGTTTGAGACAGTATCTCACTATGTAGCCCTGGCTGACCTGGAATTTGCTAAGTAGATCAGGCTGGTCTTGAATTTAGACTCTTGGGAGACTGCCTTTGCCTCCCAAGAACTGGGATTAAAGTTAGGTTCTACCACACCTGCCCACTAGCTTTTCTTTTTTCCTTTTTCTCTTCTGTTCTGTTCTGTTCTCTTCTTTTCTTCTTCCTTCCTTCCCTCCTCCCCCTCCTCCTCTTCCTCCTCTTCTTCTTCTTCTTCCTCTTCTTCTTCTTCTTCTTCTTCCTCTTCCTCTTCCTCTTCTTCTTTTCTTCTTTTTCTTCCTCATCTTTCTTCTTCTTCCTCATCTTTCTTCTTCTTCCTCTTCTTTCTTCTTCTTCTTCTTCCTCATCTTTCTTTTTCTTCCTCTTCTTTCTTCTTCTTCTTCTTCTTCTTCTTCTTCTTCTTCTTCTTCTTCTTCTTCTTCTTCTTCTTCTTCTTCTTCTTCTTCTTCTTCTTCTTCTTCTTCTTCTTCTTCCTCTTCTTCCTCTTCTTCTTCTCCTCCTCCTCCTCCTCTTTCTTCTTCTTTCTCTTCCTCTTCTTCTTCCTCCTCTTCTAAAGGATCTTGGTTGGCTGACTAAAGTCTATTGTAGGAAATCTGGCAGTAGGGACCTTACTGTGTAGAATAATTTTCTGTGAAGTTAAGTTTTCATTTATACTTTATATGTATTCACACAGAAAGTAATCAGAGATAAACATAAAGGAAGGGGATGTGATGAGATCTACAATGCCGGATGGAGTTCATACCATGGAATTAAAGTGCCTCTGGGGTCACTTCCTTCCTCTTTCTTTCTACCCTTCCTTGACTTTCTCTCATCTTTCCTTCCTTTTTTTCTTTTTCCTTCCTTTCCACTTTTCCATACACACACACACACACACACACACACACACACACATATGTCCTGGCTTTAAACAACTCAATGCTGTTGACTTTATAAGATTTCAAGTCCAGGGTTAATTTCCGGTGCTTCAGTAGTTCCAGCTCAGTCCTTAGCAGAGGACTGATGGAGCCAGCTGGAGATGCCACATAGGTGAGTTTTACCTATGGTTTGGGGTGCTAAGGAGTCTCACGCTGTGGGAGGCCTCAGGTTCTGACTCCTCCTACTCTGGCTTTGTGAGTGACACAGGCACACTGATCCTGGTCCATCCTTCAGGAAACTCCCCAGGCATTTGTGCTTCTTCCTTACTGAATGTTAACTTCTCTCATCACAGGGCACCTAGTGCTCATTCCTAAGGATCTGATGTGCAACTTTTTTCACCATACATGTGGTCAAACCAATGGGCCTTCAATAGAGCTGTTTTTTTATCTCTAGATCTTTTCTTTTTGCACTCTAGGAATAGATGCACTCTATGTAAAAAAGCTCTTGTTATTTTCAGAAATTTCAAAGATATTGAGAATGATGCTAAAATTAAATTGAACATGGTAATAAAATACAATATCCTTAGAATATCAGAAAGGAAAAAAAAAAGTCCCATCAACCATGCAGAATAGAAATCACTCAGGAAAAATTATCCAAATTTAAAGAAGACTCCTCCTATGATCACTTGGAAATCAGTGCTTAATTTCTCTGTTCCTGGGAGCTGCCCTTGATGCCTGGAGACAAACTGCAACTGGAGAAAGACCCTCTTCACTAAAGTCACAGAGATGCTGCTTAAGACACCTTTGCAGGCACACCAGGAATCAGGACATCATTTTACTTTCAGCTACTAGCATGAAGCAAAGGCAAAGGGGAAAAAAGTGTTAGCTTAATACATCATTGCCTTTGGAAATTGGGAGAATAATTAAATTCCTCACTGGCTTCCGTTAGCTGGGATTGCTATTTGCTTTAACAATCCAACCCCTCCTCATACCTTGGAGCAATTGCTTTAGGAAACATTGGCAAGCCCAAAAAATCCTAAGCAAAACTTCTGTAACCATGACCCTAGAATACCACTGGTTGCCCAGCAACAGGCACCGCTCACATTTCAGAGTTGCAAAGTGCAAACGGGAGGTTGCATTTGAGACACGTATGATCAATGCGGTGGCCTAACAACCAGCCATATTGTTTAAAAGAAGACGTTTTGTTGAACAATTATGTCAAATCAGTCAAAATAATAAAACCATGATTGATTACGGATGGACATGTTTCTCAGGTTATCGGGAAGGATACAGAATCTGGAAAAGGGTGAGCAGGACAGAGGGTGTCTCTCCATTGCCTCCAAGGCAGGCACATAGCACAGAGCAAGTATGTAAGGCACTCCATGCCCTGGGGGACTCTCAGTGCATACTTAATAGAGGTGAAAAGGTGATGAAACTTTGAATGTAAAGTAACTTCTAGATAAATAAGTAAGTTGGAAGAAATTTAAAGCAGTTGAGAGTAAGCCTATTAGACTATCCGGATGAACCGCACCAAAAATAAGGATTGGGATGTAGCCCAGCGGTAAAGAACTTGCTTAGCCTTGGCATCCCCAGGATGGCAAAGTCTTATCAAAAGTGCAGCATGCTGTGGGTAAATTGATTGGGCTAGCCCTTAAACCATTACTACAGTTCAGAGAGGAGAAATAACAATGCAGTCCGAGCCAAAGGTCAAATGAGGAGAAGAGCAAGTGAGGTGTTTATTAGTTTGCTCATTATTAGCAGGAGATGCACGTGCATGTCCTGTTCTGCCAGGTGCTGGGGAAAGAGGGCCAGAAGGGCAGACTGCTTCTTTTCTTGAGGAGATTACCGAGAAGCAAGAAGGAATGCTGGTTGCAGAATACGATGAACTGAAGTTCAAGGGAAAAAAATGAAGACCAGAGGAGACACTTCCTTTCTCCTATTTCATCTCTGCAAGCACAGCCAAGTGAAGAATACTTGCTCGCATGAATTACAAGACGAGTTGGTGTTAACAGTGCATAGGGTGGCACATGTCCTCAATCATAGCATTTGGGCGGAGGCAAGAAGATGACGAATCCTAGGACAGCCTTCGTTAGCTAGTAAGCCCTTGTTTCAAAGACCCCAAGTGATTAGGACAGCTGTAAAATCAGCATTTGGGACCTAGAGGGTGGCCATCAGGGCTCAAGGTCATGGTCAGCTATATATAGCCAGCTCAAGGCTAGCCTAGGCTAGATGAGACTGTCTCTCAAATATGAAATCAAACAAAAAGAAAGAATAAATAATAAAGAACTGTAATTTTTATCCAGGAGAACTGGATCTGATCTTCTGTTCCAGGACATTGAATCCTTGGTGTGTAGAACAGCTGACATCTTGACCTTTTGTCAACTGATTCTCATCAGAGCAAGTAGGACATCACTTCAGCTGAACTATAGGGAAGACAGAAAAGAAAGCCTACCATATTTCAGGTCCACTGTTGTAAGGTTAATGCTTATAGAAATATAATTAGCATATTGTAACCAAACTACTGTTATTTCTTTTGTGGCAAAGCAACTATACTTTCGAGAGACTGACTTCTCCAGTAACATGCAAGCAGTTAATTTGTTTTTTGTGAAACCCTTAGACACAAATTTGTATATCAGATACACCCAATTCTACTCATGTGAGAATCCACTTGCTGAGCTGCTGTTTTGGTAATGTAGAAATAATAAAAAAAAATGAGGGCATTAAGATCAGAAGCCATTTTAAGAAGAAAAATAATGAAGTTAGCTATAGAATTTAGAATCCTATTCTCCACTCTCTGATATAAATGTTGAATGTAAGAGATCTAGGTTAATAATAATAGGTATGTAAGAGGAAATAAAAAGGAAAAAAATTAAAGAAAGTCAACCCTAAGGGTAGTAATAATTAAATTTTAACAGGAAAGGACTATGTAGACAGAAAGCAATTACATTTAGCATAGTATACTTGCTTCTTTTGAAGGATTTCAAAAAATGCAAATTCAGCTTTGAACAAGAACCTCACTGCTTTTGAATCTTCTTCCATTGATAAGAATATTTGCGATAGGTGGAGTAATGGTCCCCAACAAGCCTGTGTTCAAACCTGTAATATGCTCATAGATGGATGTTCAAATGGGATGGACATAAGGATTCTGAGATGGGAAATCCTCTAGAGAACCACCAGAGCCTCATAGGAAGCAGACAGCAGGCAAGGCAGTCCAGAGTCATGTGTGTTTTCCTAGCCTGATGATCTGAGTTCAAATCCCTGGATCCACAGGGTAGAAAACAACTCCAGCATGTAATCCTCTGATCTCCATCCAACATAAGCAGAACAGTCAATGTCAAAGAAGATGATGTGAGAGGGAAGACAGACTACATGATGGCATTCTGAAGTATTTTCACTGAAGGGAAGCTAAAAAAAAATAAATATGGAAAGGAAAAATATTTCTTCTTGAGTTGCTATAAGGAACATGATACTCAACCAGAAGAATTCTTCCTTCCAAGATTATTGGTAAAGTCATGGCTTCCCATATTTAATGTGTGTTTACTAGAGACAGCAGGATTCAGAACTGCAACAGGCACCTAGGAGATACAGTCAAATAAGCTGTGGCCTTTGACACTAACTGTGTGGAGATCACCAAGTTTCACAAGTAAAGAAGCCAGTTCTCCACAGAATCATCTTTTTCTTTCTGCGATAAGTTTCTGATCAGATGTTTGCAAATTCAAAGGTTATCATCAACCCAGGATTCAGTAATTCAGGAAAGTTCCCAGAACCCAGGGAAGCCTGGCAGTTGTAGCTGCATTAAAGCAAAAAGATGGAAATTAGCACCAGCTGAAAGGGGATGTGTAGGGTGAAGCCTGGAGGCATGCCAGAGTTGAGGCTGTTGTTGTAGGCCCTCTACAGCATCAGGGTTGCTACCCTCTCACCTCAGCAAAGGGACGCATGCTGCTATCATAGAGACTAACTCTAAGATTGCAGTTCCCCGGCCTGCCAGCTTGATAAAGCTTGGCTAACAGGGACAAAAGAAAACTGAAAAGAGTGAATCTTACTTATCAGACAGATAACAACTCCTCTCCTGCTTCTGTCTATCACATCTTGTCTTGAAAGAAGCCAAGGCACCTTCAAAAGGGGTCTGAGATGCAAGGGAACAGCAGTACTGTCTTCTGGAATTGAAGAATACACTTGCAGGATTAATTTTGAGCTAACAAGAACTCTAAGCTGCAGACTAATAGGTTTAGTAAGTAGTTCTTCCTCTCAAGACTTGTCTATGATTTGAAGATGCAGTGATAATGTGCACATTGGAAAAGAGCCCAAATAATGGGGCCTCCTGATTTCTGAGCCAACTCTAGACTTCTACGGAACAAACCATAACGCGTGGTTGGATCAGCCTAACAGGAGATGCTTTCAAGGAAGAGAGGGGAAGCCGGGCGGCGGTGGTGCATGCCTGTAATCCCAGCACTCTGGGAGGCAGAGGCAGGTGGATCTCTGAGTTCAAGGCCAGCCTGGTCTACAGAGTGAGTTCCAGGACAGCCAGGGATATACAGAGAAACCCTGTCTCAAAAAAACCAAATCCAAATAAACAAAAACAAAAACAAACAAACAATAAAAAACAAGGAAGAGGGGAATGGGAGAAAGGAACTGGCAATATTTTGTCTGTCATTGTTGAAGATTCCCTCATATAAGAGGTGTGGGTCCTTGGTGTGGTGGTTTAAATGAGAACACTCCAGTAGGCCCATATACTTGACCGTTTGTACCCTAACTGGTGGAACTGTTTGGTGAGGATTAGGAGGTGTTGCCCTGTTGGAGGTGTTGGGTTATTTGAGGTTTCAAAAGCCTATGCCATTCCCAGTAACTCATCGCTGTCTCTGTGTCTGCTCTGTCTGTCTGTCTGTCTGTCTGTCTGTCTGTCTGTCTTATTGTTGTGGATTAGAGATGTGAAGCCTCATCTATGGCCCCAGTGTCTGCTTGCCTGCCTGCCTGCTTCCATGCTGTGTACCACATGGTCATGGATGCTAATGCTCTAGAATAGCAAGTCCTGAATCAAATGTTTTCTTATATAAATATTCTTGGTATTTTCTCATGGCAATCAAAAAGTACCTAAAACCCGAGCTTAAAAAAAAAAAAAAGCCAGAAGTAGCAGATGAGCCAGCAATTTGACATCAGGTCTTCTTCAACAAGAAGAAAAAATCAGGTAGGTGTCACCTTTCTTAGAGATTTGTCTTCTAGGTGTAAGGTTACTGTGGTTGAGACTCTAGGAGTCAATGACTCAGAAAGCTTGAGTCTCTACACTGACCCAACCACCACTCAGTGAGTGGAGTGGGCTCAGTAATGTCTCTTCTGAAGATGTGTCTGCATTCTAACCCCAGGAACCTGTGAGTTGACTTACTTGGAAAAAAGAGCCTTTGTAAATGTTATTTAAAAGTCTGGAATGAGATCATGCTAGAATATCTAATGGGCCAAAATCCAACAACAACCAGTGTGAGTGTATTCATAATTTTATGCATTCTTTGGACAGAGATACCAAACACAGACAAGGCAAGAGAGAACAGGCTTACTTTGGTGATAGTTTCAAAGCTATAGCTCATCATGGTGGGGGAGAAAATGTGGTAGGAACAGCATCAATGGTGGTGGCGGGGACATGAGGTGGCAGACTGTCTGTCAAAATCACAGCAGGCACAAAGCTGCCCCAGGAAATTTGGTGCAACCTCCAGGGTAGGCCACATGCCTTCTACGTCTACCACAGAGTTCTCATCGCTTCAAGATTCACTCGCCCAGGGTGGTGCAGCTGGGAGCCACATGTTCGAATGTATGTGTGAGGAGAGATGTCTTACATCCAAACCATAACAGCAAAGCAGACACACACAGGTGAGAGACAGAGAGGAGGAAGCCATTGCAGAGGACAAGCCAGGAAACAGGCCTGTCCCAGCATATGAGAGGCTGAGACAATCTGAGGTTAGCCTGACCTACATAGTAAAATCATATCTCAGACACACAAATTCCTTGGAACAACCAGAAGCTAGAAAAGACAGCAGAAGTCAGCCCGAGAATCTTCAAGAGAAGTGTGGCCTTCTGACATCCTACGAGGAGATATATTTTTGCTGTTTTGGCCAATAAGTATGTGCTAATTTGTGGTGGCAGCCCAAAGACCTGATACAATGATCATATAAAAGCACAACACAGAGGATTTGAAATGTCTTCATGTCAGAAAAATATATCAGCTCACACTTTTCTAGTTCGTAATTACTCTTTCTCCCTTAACAACCGCTCAAATTATAATATGAACACACAGCACGTGTGTGTGTGTGTGTGTGTGTGTGTGTGTATGTGTGTGTGTAGGGTGTACACATGTGCATGTGGAGGGCAGAGGTCAACCTAGGATGCTGTACTGGCTGGTTTTGTGTGTCCACTTGACACAAGCTGGAGTTATCAGAGAAAGAAGCCTCCCTTGAGGACATGCCTCCATATGAGTCCAGCTGTAAGGCATTCTTCTCAATTACTGATCAAGGGTGGGAGGGCCCATTGTGGGTGGCGCCATCCCTGGCTGGCAGTCCTGGGTTCTATAAGAAAGCAAACTGAGCAAGCCAGGGGAAGCAATCCAGTAAGTAGCATCCCTCCATAGCCTCTGCATCAGCACCTGCAGCCAAGTTCCTGTTCTGTGTGAGTTCCAGTCCTGACTTCCTTTGATGATGAATAGCAGTGTGGAAGTGTAAGCTGAATAAACCCTTTCCTCCCCAACTTGCTTCTTGGTCATGATGTTTGTGCAGGAATAGAAACTTGACTAAGACAGGTGTCATCTTTAGAGGAACTGCATATCCCCTTTGAGGCAGGGTCTCTACTGTGGAGAAGTCACCCGTAGATTAGCCTGCATGGCCATTATGACAGGATCCTTTCACCATTCTCCCAGTTGCCCACACTCCCATACCCCTGGTGATGGAACTACAGGCATGAGCCGATAACCCAGCAGCTTTTTACACGGATTCTAAGGATCAAGCTCAAGTTCTCATTCCTACAGGCAAGCACTTTATGGTGTGAGCCACCTCCCCAGGTCCCTCACCTTATATTTGAAAAGAGCTTCACGCCCATCATTAGTTGCTTTGAATTTACTTCCCAAACTTGACTTTTGTCAGGTGTGGTGATGAACGCCTGTAATCTAGCATCCGTGAAACGGAGGCAGAAGAATCGTGAATTCATTTCCAGGGCTTCAGAAATGTCTTAGTGGTTAAGAACACTTGCTGCTTTTTCATGGGGTCCAGGCTGGGACCCTACTCATGCAAGAGGCTACTTGAAACACATAATCATAAAAATAAAAAATTATTTAAATGTTTACAAATGTTAAAAAATAATTCACTGCTAGCTTGGACTGTGTAATGAGACCTTACTTTAAACAACAAGCAATTCTCTCCCTACTTCAAAGTCAGTTTCTTTTCACATAAAGAATATGGAAACTAAGGCTGAACCAACCAACAACATATTTACATTTCAACCTGGAATCAAAAGTCATACTTCAAGTACTATAAGAATAAAGCTTTAATAAGATTCACTTTATAATAAAGAGCTACAAGTATGAGAATTGATAATTCTTCAAAGAAAGGCATGAAACTGGCTAATTCAAACTCTTGAGTTTCTTTGGTGTCCAAAATCCATTATCTGTTTAACCATGTTTCATCTTGACTTCCTCTGGTCATAAACTTGATGAGATATTTTTTTATCTTAATATAAGCATTAATCTCCCTCCATCTTCTTAATGTCTGTTACATGTCAGAGCTCAGAGTTTCTCAGCCTCTGTCCGGGTCAGTGTCAGCCCTCGGCCACACAGTTCTTTTGGCAATTCCTGGTATTTCTGTGTGAGGCAACTGGCAAGAATCATCCAGCCACACCCGTCCAAGACAGGATGCAAGTTAAATCAGCTAGTGGACACTCTGTGTTTTGTTTCCCAGAGTCTAAACAGGTTTTAGAGCTTGTAATCCAATTTTATATTTTAACATGGACATTTGAAAATGTTCAGACAAGGCATGTCCCCCAATATGGTAGTGGTGGTTTTCAGTGGCCAAGAGGAATTGACTGAAGAGTGGCTAGAGACTTGGTAAAGCAGTGTGCCTGGCACTGCCTCTGAGGGAGTTTCTAGAGTCAGAGAGTGGGGAAGACCAATCACAGTGGGAAATGACAATATTTAACAGTCAGGGGAATCAAGCAGAACATCAAATAAGAAAGATCATGCACTATGTGGGTCTCTGTAGCTGAGACAACCTTTTCTTGCCCTTAGATACCAGAAGTCTTATCTCTTCTGTCTCTTGATGCCAAGCCTTACAGTTCACATTTTAATTTGTAGCCTTGGCTTCCTTGTTTCTTAGGCTATTAGACTTGAGTTGAGCCATGCTAGTCGGTTCCAGTTCCCAGATGTCCTCATGGGATATTTCCACCTCCTAAATCACATTTGATTAATCATCCAATTAAACAACTGTCATCTATATATCTTTATGTATGTATGTATGTATGTATGTATGTATGTATGATGTATCATCTATCTATCTATCATCTATCTATCTATCTATCTATCTATCTATCTATCTATCATCTATCTATTTATGTATCTATGTATCTACATCTATCTATCTATAATCTGTCATTAATCTATATCTATGTATGTCTCTATATCTATCAATCATCTATCATCTATGTATCTGTTTATGTATCTATGTCTATCTATTTATACTTCTATATATCTATCATCTATTTATCCACATTTATCATGTTATCTTACTATCATCTGTATGATTTCTATATAATATGTATCACTCATATAGCTATGTAATTTTTATCATCTACTTATCTTGGTATCTCTTTTTCTGAAATCCATCCATTCATCCTATTGCCTTTGTACCCTTGGGGCCTTTTAATGTAAGACCCAGACATTCGAGTTTAGGGTTATAGACAGCATTGTCAAACCCTTATTGGTAAATCAAACCATTGTGAGCTCTAAGGTGATGATAATTGCTGTTTTCCTGACTCCCGGGTACCTATCTTTATGATTCCAAGGGACGTTAGTACACTGTCAATCATCAGGGATTGTTGTCACATGGCAACAAATTTAACTGTGTAGCTGAAGTTCTGAGACTTCATCATCAAGTCCCTGAGTTCAGCAGGTTATTTCCATAGAAATGTGATGATCTTTCACATTTCATACTTCAGCTATAGTTCATTTCAAAAACTGGTCATAAGTATTTAGCTGAATTTTCATTGAAGCTACTTTTTGACAGGAATGAATGACCAAAACTGTAACGGGGAAATTAGGCCTTAGATGAAAAGCTTGTCAGGCAAAAATCTATGACATTTATAGTTCCACAGAATCATTAATATTTGCATTAGAGTCATTGGATCCTTCAGAGAAAAGTTTCTCAGTCCTAATCCCCTGTAGATTCCTGCACCTAAGTCCAACCTAGTGTGAGTTGCTTTTTATAAGCAGTTGAGGGAATCAGTCATGGACACTGGAATCTCTTCCCTAGAACATCCCTCCTCATTGACACAGTGATGTTAGCCAATCAGGGCCCAGCACCCTTTCTTTCCCAGTTTTTTTTTTCCTTGTAGAATCGGACACACACCCCTGCATATGGTTTCCTGGCAGATCTCTCAACCTGGAATGACAGCTCATCTCTTGTCTTGCCTTCACTCACTAAAGGTGATGGTTGGGCCCTCTGTCCCATTTTCCCACCAGTGACCCAGGAATAGATACATCAGCAATAAAGGCTGATGCATGGATGAATTTATCATTTGTTATTGTTTTCAAGTAATAAGATATTGGGTAGTTTTTTTAAATTTTTACTTAGATTTTATTCACATTAATTTAATGAGTAGTTAAATGGGTTTCTGGTATTTTTAAATTAAACTATAACTAAGGAGGTAATATTTTTCCTAAAAATCAATGTAGTATAATGTCCTAAAGTAATGACTTTGATTTTCTGAATCTTTACATTATAGTTATAGCTTGCACAATTCCCTCATTTCTTCAGACTCACAAGGGGGTGGATTCTCTTTTTGGGAACTCTAAAAATAATATACTCAATGATATGTGCACTCCCCAGAAGCATGGTCAGCTTCCATTCTCCTAAATAACAACATTATTTGGAGATGAGATTTTCTGCTGTCCACAGCCTCAGTGTATCTTAAGTCTGTCCTCTTTTCTCTGAGTTGAACTTGTAGTTCTCCAAGACCCCCGCTATTCCCTCAGGGTGATGCCCCCAGTTTGAAGCTGGAAGCTTTCTAGTCTCTTTATCTCGGTATGCCAGACCTAGGGGACTATATTGCCACTAAGTCCTCTCTAGACCTCAGGCCCAGGTGCTGATGCTCCCAAGTCCTCTGGATGCAGCTGCCTGCGTAGTAAACATCATCTTGCCAAGGCCAGAGTCAGTATCCCTGAGTAGCTCTGTATTGATGCACGAGACCAACAAAGATCCCAAGTGTGAGGCCTGCTTGTTCTCGGCAACATAGAGCCTCAGCCCACAGAATCTAGGAGGGGATGAAGAACTTTAGAAATTCTTCAATTATGGAGTGCAATGCTTTCAAATTCTATTGAGCTAACTGTAAGTACCTTTAAGCCTACCTTGAACCATTTGGAACAAGCTGCCTTCATCTCCTGATAGGTTTTTAACTCAATTTTCACAGTGGAATGTAAAATATTCTGTAGGAACAAGGCAGCCTTACCAGCATAATTTCAAGGTGACTGCATCTTTTATGTAACATATGTCTAATGTCCTGAGTACAATAACTACTACTGTGTAACATGCCTTAACTTTCCATGGGCAATTAATTGATAACTGCTCTGTGGATGTTACATAAACCCTTTATTAAAATGTAATCCAATAAAGAAAGATTTAAAATTTGAGTTGTTATAAAGGACAGACTTTGGCTTTCTCTGGCTCTGTATCTCTTGGGGTTTTTTACTTGGGGCCACCAGGTTGTTTCCACATCACCCTAATGAAAGGCGCAGTGGTCAGTCCCAGGGAAAAGAAAGAGACTGGGCACCAGCATGTTCATGGAACAATGTCAAATTAAATTGGAAAAGCAAAAGTCTTTGAGAAACAGATGCTGTGGCTAGAGTTAGTCCTTATGCTTGGGACTCAGAACCTTCTGTAATGAAAGACAAATGAGCAGACGGCACATCTACACAAGGGAATCAATAGAACCAAAGAAAGAAGCCGCTACAGGAAAATAAAGATTAAACGGGAGATAAAGAATGATGTCTTCAAATATTGGAAAGACTCTTCACCCAATGAAGGCTTCTTTCTATTGTTTTGCTAAAGCCTGGCTATAATTTTGATGTTTCATAAAAATTTAAGTGGAGAGTTTCTGTCTCTGGTAGATATAAATCTCCTGGAGGAAAGGTTTTTATATGTAATTCCAATTTTGTGGCACTAAGGAAACAAAGAACAGGTGAAAGTTTTTACTGCAGGTAATTTTGTAAATTATTAAAGAAGAAACCTCCCACCACCAGGCTATAAACATGTGCTCTATCAAAAGCTAAAATAGCAAATCAACAGTGCCTTTTGTAGGTATCGTAAGGTACGATACTCAATTTCTAAACTGGAAATAAAACTGCCTATAAATATTTACTGGTGAAGTGACTCTGTGGTAATAAATAGTGTTTTCAAGCCAGTGTAGAAAATATCAAAATACTGAAACATACCTGAAACTGAATATGCAAACTAAGCACAATCATATAAATGTAGCTCACACCCACGGGTATGCCAGACTGCAGAGAACCACGTTGTTGGGACTTCAGATTATTTAGGGGCATAAAATAGTTCATTAAAAATCTGCCTTTGTTATACCACTCCTGGGAATATACCCAAAGGATTCCCTGACATGCAATAAAGACACATGCTCTACTATATTCATAGTAGCCTTATTTATAATAGCCAGAAGCTGGAACACTAGGACACTAGGTGTCCCTCAGTGGAGGAATGGATACAGATAATGTGGTATATTTACACAATGGAATACTACTCAGCAATTAAAGTCAATGAATTCATGAAGTGGGTAGAACTGGAAAATATCATCCTAAGTGAGGTAAACCAATCACAAAAGAACACACATGGAATGCAGTCACTGATAAGTAGATATTAGCCCAGAAGCTCTGAATACCCAAGACACAATTCACATATCAAATTATTCCCAAGAAGAAGGAAGGAGAGGACCCTGGTCCTGGAAAGGCTTGATACAGCATTGTAGGGGAGTACCAGGACAGAGAAGTGGGAGAAGGTTGATTGGGGAACGGGAGGGGGGAAGAAAGCTTATGGGACTTATGGGGAGGGGGGAACCAGGAAAGGGGAAATCATTTGGAATGTAAACAAAGAATATAGAATAAAAAAATGATATGAAATTCCAAGAAAGAAAGAAAGAAAGAAAGAAAGAAAGAAAGAAAGAAAGAAAGAAAGAAAGAAAGAAAGAAAGGATTAGACAGACAATGAGTTCACTCACAACGTTTAGGTGTGTAATAATCACACACACACACACACACACACACACACCAGTTTTAAGTATGGTGTGTGTGTAGCACAAGGAAATTCATGCCACAGAGCCTGGAACAGTATCTGTGCCTGGGAGTCCCTAACTTCCACCCTTCCAAAGAAAGCAGAAGAAAATTTGGCATGAAGAAATATTGCTTGAAATAAATGGGAAAACGGCTGGCTGTGTGATTGATTAGTTGGGCCATATTCTTATCTTTTGACACAAACATTTATTGCAGGAGATTGTTTATTTCCCTTGATTTTCAGAGAGCAGTAAAAGGAAATGATTTTGGAGGCTCATTTTGTTGCTAGATATAGTTTAATTCCAAGGGTGGGTCTTGCTTTGGTCAGGAACCTACAGGCATCTCTTTAGCTCATGAAGTCATGATGAATGTGGTGATTGAAGCCCTTTTGCAAACTTCCGGGATGGGGACAGAATTCTGAGGATAGCGTGCCTTAGTAGAAAAAGGCTGAGCGACAGCAAGTGACAATTGCTGAGACAGAGGGAAGGCAACAGGAGAAGCAGCCATGGTACTGGACAGGAAATGTTTTTCTGTGAACTACCGAGGGATTATGGGTGTTTTCAAGGTTAATTTAACAGTCTTTGCCAAGGCAACAGAAGTTTAATGTGATCAGTGGCCTGCTTCCCATTTTTGGTTATCAGATGATTATGAATATATTTTATGGGTAATTTGTTACGTCCGTCTGTAGCTCGCCATTCTTCATCTGTCCAGCATCAGAGATGCAAAGAATATAGAAATGACAAAGAACTCATTCTGTATGCTTGGTCACCCAGGCCAGAGCCAAGCATATTGCTGGTACCTGGTCTATAAGTCCAGAGGCTGATTCCTGGGAAATCTGCTGGGGACCTGGCCCCTCAGATACTGTCAGTCAGGACAGATAAAGAGCACTATAGCTGATCTGGAAGGGTCCCGTCGAACCTAGTGCCAACACTAGCCAATCTGTCAGCAGCTTCGTCCAGTTTCCTGTTATGTGCAGGGCGCTGTAATCAGGAAACATCACCCTTGTTCTTCCATACCTTCACTGCTGGGGTAAAGGCCAGGTCTAGGAGAAGAAAAAGAAGTCTGGTGAGCTACCACAACATGAAGCCAGATGGGGAACACATCACAGGAGTAGCTGGGAAGTGTGGAGAACCTAGAAAGGAAAGTGCTAATCCCACACATTTCAAGCCTCTCTCTCAGTGTTGCCATGAGTCTTGCTAAACCCCAAGATTGATGGGTGTTGAGACCTGGGAGCCCTAGGCTGTGCACATAGTGAGTGCACTGGTGTTGAGACCAGGAGGTCTAGAGAATGCACACAGTGAGTGTATATCTTCTAGAAAAGTCCATCTGTCTGTGCTTCTCTCAATTGGACTGAGTTGGTAGAAGAAACACAAGAAAGCTCTTATATGTCTTTCTCCCATAAATAAGTGAATATTCATGGAAGAGTGGGGAAACAAAATTAGTCCCTCAGGAGCATTTTCTGAGAATTCAGAGCTATTGATGTGACAAGACCCAACAGCCCAATTACCCTCCTTACCATGGAGAAATACAGACAGATCTGCCTTCCATGGCTTCCAAACAGGACAGGACTCTTGGCTCCCTAAGACAGTGGCTTTCTTGTAGAAGCAGTTCCCTTCAGATGAGAAGACTCAGACTACAAAGTGCTTCTTTTAGAAACATGAGGGGCTAAGTTTGGACCTAGACCCATCCACATGTAGAAAGCCGGGACTGACAGTGTTTATTTGAATGCACACGTGTGAATTAGTGTTAGTGTGGCAGAGATGGAAGTCCTAGGTTCCAGGCAAACTATCCAAACAGATAATTTAGCCTTTTCTAGAGTCTCCCAGGATCCCATTCTGCCACCTACCACAGGAGTGTCTTTCTATAATTGTGGGCAGTATTTATCTAATTAGATAAATCTCAGTGCTGCTCTTTGAGACTCAGTGACCAGCCAGCTTAGCCTGATTGGCAAGCTCCAGGCCACCGAGAACACTGTCTCAATAAATAAGTTGGAAGGAACCTCAGAGAGGACACCTAAAGTTGATCTCACCTACACACATACACACAGAGACAAACAATACCCACACACAAACGTGTGTGTGTGTGTGTGCATGCGCGCGCGTGCAGAGCAAAAATATAGATAAATAGATGTATGTATGTATGGGTTGGTGAGTGAGCAGGCAGATAGGTGGATAGATGAGTGGATGACAGACAGATGGATAGGTAGATAGATAGATAGATAGATAGATAGATAGATACATAGAGAGATAGACAAACAACAGAGAAGAAAAGGGTAGAGATATGTAGACCTGGATTTGAGAAGTATTTGTATTCCCAGTAATACAAATTTGTATTCCCAGTAAAACACAGACAACTTTTAATAAAATAAATAAATGAATGTATGAATGAGTGAATGAAAATCCTGCAAAGATCTGAGATTACCCACTGTTATGTTTGTGTGTAAACTCAACCACATACTATTCATGTGACTTCAGCCATTTGTGAAATGCAGCTAATAATATCTGCTTTTTAAGGTTCTTGTAAATCTTAACTAAAGTAAACTTATCAAGAGTATAGCACATAATAAAAGAAATATAGTTTCTTCCTTTCTTGTGAATGTGCACATGTGTGAATTTGTGTTAGTGTGGCAGAAAAGGAAGTCTAAAGTCAGTGGAAGAATGTCTAAATAGATAATTTAGCTTTTCTGAAGTCTCTCAGGCTCTCATCCTCCCAGCTACCACAGGAGTGGTTTCCTGTGATTGTGAGCAGTATTTATAGTCAGATAACCTCTACATGCTTGCTTACGTTGTATAGTGTTTGAACTAGTTCTGACTGGAATTCTAAAACAGATATTGATGAGTAGAGTTATTTAACTATTTCCAAGTTTCATAAATATTTAATTAATGATTTTAATATTTTGAGATAAATACATTTTTATGTTTTTAAAGGTATTTTCTGCAACATGTTCTATCATGCATGGTTTCTAGAAATATCCATTTCTTAACTGGCAATATTTAGGTTATAAGAGGAAGAAATAATGTGTGATGAAGCCAGGATGGGAATATTTTAAAAGGAACAATAAAAAGAGGCCAATTTTAAAATGTCCCATTCAACAACTAAAGCATCCAAACTCTCTGAGAGATTTAGTGGCTCATCTCATAGTTGCTGGGCAGAAAGAAATCATCTATTCACATGTGGGCCTGACTACAGAGGAGCAGAGAGACAAACTTTGTAGTATTTCAAACATCTTTAGTTTGTTTTAGAAAGCAGAAATGACTTTCTGTATTGTTTGCCTAAAGTGGGAAATGGATGTTGGAATAATAGTAATTAATAACACACCCCACCCCATTTACAAAGCATTTTTCATGCCAACATCTTTAGAACTTCAGTGTTTTCTCAAAGGCTTGGTTCAATGTTTCTCTGGTGCTGTTGGCTCCGAGCACTCTAGCCTGCTGAATGAAAGGCAAGATACCACTCACCAGTGAGAGATTAAGCCAGTTTAGTGAGACCGAAGACACGGCTCATTCCATTCAACTCTGGGCTTTGGTCACTTTAAAAAACAAAACAACAACGCTATTTTTAGACTCTCGTAAGACGTGTGCCCCCTCCTCTTCTCGGGGTCAGTGTGCAGTAACTTGGATCAACCTTTTCTGTTGTCATGATAAGTCAAATTAATTTTTTGTTTTTATGCACAATCATGGCCCTTCCCTTTGCTGGCCCAATGGGACATAAATTAATCACTTTTAATAGCCCATTAGGAGTAGTTGTATCCTGTGACAGCCAGGTCTCTATTAATTCCGAAGCCTTTAGTTTTATGCAGCATATCCAGCAATACATTTCTCCACCAGCCATGGAAAGACAGAGCTTGGAGATAATGGGTAAAACAACGCTTTGTAAGTCTTGTGGAGGTCAGAAGTCTTGGTGTGTGTGTGTGTGTGTGTGTGTGAGAGAGAGAGAGAGAGATAGAGAGAGTTAACTATACAGAATATAATATGATCATTATTGTTGGTATTCTGTCTAAGCTCCACCCCACACCTACCCGGCAATAGCCAGGTATGCCCTGCCCCATAGATCTGGCCCACTATAAAAGGGGCCACTTGCCCCTCCTCTCTCTCTCTCTTTGCTCTCTTCCATCCCACTCACCTCTCTGCCCCTTGGGCTCTCCTCCCCTTCCCCCTCTCTCCACGTGGTCATGGCCGGTCTCTACTACACTCTCTCTCTCTCTCTCTCTCTCTCTCTCTCTCTCTCTGCCTTTCTCAACCAGTAATTCCCATCCTCTACCCTGAATAAACTCTATTCTATACCAATGCCTGTGTGACTGTGCTTCCTCAGGGGGAAGAGTTGCCTGGACAAGGGCCTGCCTGGGCACCCCCTTCCCCCACACCATCGTGCCACACTCCCTTAACCCCCAATCCTCAGCTCCTTCAATTATTGCAAGGAAATGCCAGTAGATTATTCAAAGTGTAGCCGACAGCTAACAGCTATGTAACAGATACAAAATAGCGGCAGGCATGCATACATCTCATGTATGTCTAGTCCTCAAAACCTGCTTCTAATAAATAATGGTCTTGCTCCATCTAGACAGCTTCTCTTCTCTGAAACTTGATGCCTGCCATGAATAATGGTTAATATTTACAAATGGGATATGGTACATATTAACTTTGGGCATAGAAGGAACAATTTGATTCTTAGGAAACTGACATTTATTAAACATCACCACACCTGGCACGGTATCTTAGGTAATGGTCACAATGAGAGGTAAGGATTATTCTCAAATTCAGAGATAAGAAAACTGAACTCCTCAGCAGTGAAGGATCTGACTGACTGAATTATGAGCCCAGGGTTATCTAGTTAATAGAGTTAAGACAAGATGAAATTTTATTTTGCAGTCAAGGAATTTCCTAAAAGAAGTGTAATCTATGGGAAATAAATTTTAAACTGTGCTAAGATGCATGTATAATATATACATTAAAATACCTTTGGTTGCAGATTTGCCTTAAAAATAATAGTCTGCAATCTCCAAACTGTGAAGGATTGTGTTTTTCTAATTTTCTTCATGTGCTCTATGCCCATGCAGAATCGGACACGGATCTGGTAAATAAATACAAGCAGAATAAATGCAGGAAGGAAGGTCATCTTTCATGTGCAAGCTTGTCACCTCAAAAATGACCTCACATCTAGATATTTTCTAGGTTGAGTTATGCCTTGATGCTCATCTCTAGGGAGAAAGAAAACCATTTATTATGATAGAAATACCAGAATGAATCAATCTTCATAAGTCATATGAAATATCATTACTTCCTTTGAGAAGACTCAACAAGTTTCTGATGGATTACACACCTGTATAATTTTCATTTCATGAATTCAGTTGACATTGCCTTGTTTCTATGCTGGGCGCTGTATACATACAATGGACAAGATCCTGGTCTTTCTTCACTAACCGAGTGATATCGTGGGAAACAATTGGGCGTTGACATCAGAAACCAGCAAGGAGAATTCACGACAGACTTCTTACCTTGTCTCCCCATTTCACTTTCTATCTGCCTCTTCCTCTGCTTTTCGGCTTCAGCTGTATCTCTCGCAGCTGGATTTTATTTTCCAGACTGATACTGTCATGTTGTTGGAGGAGTTTGTCTAATTTATGTTCGATCTGTTTGAACTGTTTTTCCACTTCTACAGTTTCCATTTCATTTCTTTTTTGCATTGGATGCGTCTCTGACATCCCCTCCTTCTATTTCTCCTTCAACCCTGTTTGGAAATCTTATGCTTTATAACTCTAATTCTTCAGTGATTTCATGCATATTTTAACAGGAACACTTAAGCGAGTCGGAGTAAGGTTTTTCCTTGTTTGCTCATTGCTCACACTGTACAAGGACATTGGAGAGCTTAAGCTCTTACCAACTCCATGCTCTTCCTGTGGATTCCTGGGGTAACAGTGTCAAAATACTCTTTCTGGGGGTATCTCCGAGGGTGTTTCTGGACAGCTCCAGGTTTTGAACAGATGGACTCAATAAAGCAGGTTCCCCTCTGTCCTCCGTGTGTCTGAGCACCATCCAATTCAGTGGGACCTGAATAACAAACAAAGAGGAGAAACAAAACCCATGTCTCTTTTCTGCCTCCCAGACTTGAGCCAGGATACCTTGTCTCTTCATCTCCCTCTGGACTGTAATGTAGTCTGAATCATTGGTTTCTCTGGTCCTTGGGTCTTGGAGTCAGATTGAATCACACAAGTACTTTTCCTGGGTGTCTAGCTGTAAATGGGAGATCAGAGGATTTCTCAACTGCAATAACCATGCAAGCTAATCTCACATGTCCTATATTATTCATAAATATATACAGCAACTATAATATAGTATAATTTATAGACCATTTCTCCACAGTCCTGATCAAAACATCAACTTACCTGCTTTTGTTTAAGAATACTTATGGCCCCATTTTTTTTTAGTAGATTCTCTTCACCTTCAATCACGTAGTTACCCATTATCCCAAATGGTGAGTTTTACATTATTCTGGGCTCCCAAGGTGCAGAACTTGAAGAAAAGGTTACAAGCAACTTGTTTGCCTAAGGAAGGTGAGGTAAAATAGGACGGATGGAGAAGCCAGAGCTGATACGCACTCTTGGCGTCTCACTCATCAGACTCAGAGGACAACCTGTTAGTACTATACGGCATGCTTTATGAAAGGCTCGCCAGACCAAAGCATTACTTCCTGGCTTCTCATGACCACTTATCAACAATTCCTATTGTCTCTTACAGACACAAACTGCTTTGTTCTTTGTAGTCACGGATGAGTATGTGTCTTATTCCTCGGGTGGGAAAAGAAAGAAGGTGTGATGTCAGGTGACAGCTGTGTGACACTGTGAAGTTAATTGTTCTACATCTCGTTTAAGGGACAGCCTAACTGTGCCTGGATTCACAGCCCCTCTTAAGAGGAGGAGTTGAAGAGACACAAATGCCCACTGGGAGTGGAGATATTGATCAGTGACACTGTGATCACCTAGCATGCATGTGGCCATTAGAACCACCCCTAATCTAACTAGGCGGGGAAATAAAGGCACAGCTCAGGTTGGAGAGGAAGCTCATTTGGTAAAGGACCCCGTCTCAAGACTGTGAGACCTGAGTGCAAATCCTCAACATCCAAGTGATGAAAAGACAGGTCTGGAGGCACATTTCTCATCCTAGTACAGACAGACGGGATACAGGACCAGACTGGACGAATGCCTTGATCTTGGTAGCTAGTCAGCTATAGATCAGTGAAAACTGAAAGGCACCTGAGACATCACACCTGCGGTTCTGATGTACACAACTGCACACATCCACACACAGACACATGGAATCTCCACAGGAATACTCTCTCTCTTTCTCTCCCTCTCTCTCATCCCCCTTCCCCATCTCTCTCTCTCTCTCTCTCTCTCTCTCTCTCTCTCTCTCTCTCTCTCACACACACACACACACACACACACACACACACACACATACACTCAGGGCTAAACTCAACAGTTAATCTATAGTTTATGATTCTATGTCATCAATACTTATACATTTAGCAATCAGTTTCCTCAGTTAGCTCTTGACTATTGAATTATTTCCTTCTAAGCTTTCCACAGTTGATGGGGAGTGATAACCAGACTGATGAACCCGGAGAGAGGAGCTTATGGATATGACAAATGAGTATTTCCAGAAGATACTGTACCATTTCCTTTAGTGAAGATCTATATTGGGCGCCAGACCTCAGTTTCCTGGTTTTCAGATCCCAGTCCTTCAATATTTGATTCTTTGTCTCAAAGAAAGAAAAAAAAAACAAAACCCTACCTACCAATTTGTTTTCTCTGAAAACATGAAACATCATTTCAGCGTCTCTGGCCTCGGCTAGTGCAGTGACACAGAGACACAAACCATCACTTTAATCACCTTCATTCTTTGTAAGTGAATCTCCATTTGTCTCTGGCTGTATGCAAGCTTATCATACTCCTTAAAGGAATCTCAGTACCGTATAGTTTCCTTTCAACTCTCTAAGTGTGCTTTCTCTATGATTTTGTCTTTGGGGAATTTTTGAGGCTTTTTATATCTGATTATTGGTATTGCTTCATTGATTCTGGAAATATCCCAGTTCTTCTGTATTTGGTTTGGATATGACAAATGAGTATTTCCAGAAGATACTGTACCATTTCCTTTAGTGAAGATCTATACTGGGCGCCAGACCTCAGTTTCCTGGTTTTCAGATCCCAGTCCTTCAATATTTGATTTTTGTCTCAAAGAAAAAAAAATGCCTTTTTTTCTGTTTTCTTCTTTTAATTCATTCACAACTTCTGATGCGATGCTTAATTTTCAGCTTGGTACAGCCTAGGGTGTTCTTAGAGAAAAGCTTCATTGACGAATTATCTAAGGCAGCGTGGCTGGTAGGCATGCCTTGATTGTCTTGATTGGTTGTCTTGATTATTAATTGATATAGGAGAGTTCAGCCCATTGTGTGTGGATACCATTCCCTACCGGAACGTGAACCTATAAACAAGCCAGCAAGTAATGTCCATTGGTGCATTTTTCCTCCAAGCTCCTGTCCAGACTCCCTATAATGATGACTGTGACTTAGAATTGTAAGCCAAAGAAATCCTTTCTTTGTCTAAGTTGCTTTTGCCAAAGCATTTTATCAGAACAATAGAAGGAAATGAGATCAGATTGTCTTATTTTAGTCTTATTTCTGAGTATATGCTCTACATCATGTCTCCTTTAAGGGCACTCTTCATAGTTTTTAAACATTTATCCTCTCACTAGCTAATTTTCTCAGTACTATTATCCTTTCTATTGATTCTTTAAACTTAAATAATCATAATTTTCAATTTCTATGAATTCTACTTTGGTTCTCTAGGCAATATGCCTGTTTATTCTTGTACCCGAGTGATTACAATGATCTTATTTTCATGCTTTTGGAATTTACACAGATCGATGTGGTTCATTTTGCATTCAGTGTATGGCTCCGAGCTTATGGCGTCCTTTTGCGTATATTTTATTTATGTCGTTTTGCTTGATTCTCATTCATAGTATCTACTCTTTAGATGTGTTTTGTGATTTTTTTCCACAGTGGGTGACACATTTTCCTTATACATTCCATAATATTCTCCAAGGACTGAGTTAAATTTTAATTCCTGTAAAAAAAAAAAGACTCCCATTTCTTCTGACACTTATCCTTGACATTACTGACTCTGAAATATTCTATTCAATCAAAGTACTTTCTTTTGGACTGTCTGTCCTATGAAGAACACATATTTAGTTAGTCGCCTGTCTATGGGTCAGCTGTATTTACTATCTGGGATCATTTCCTCTCCAATCATTCTAGAATCAAGATCATATCATCAATCATTTTAACCGACACAGAATGTTTTATTTCTTGTTTTCTCCTACCATTAAAGGTGTCCACTTTTCATAGTGACTCAGCATACATATCTTCTACTAGGAACTATACTTGGGACAACTTTAGGTTGAATCTTCTGTCTCCTAGTTGTACTGGATCTGTTAGACACTCACAGCTAACAACATTTCTTAAAGCAGGGGCCAAGTGTGCGCTGAACTTTACTTTGGTCCTATGCCTTCGGCTCTTATTTCTATGGACTCATCAATGGTGTGTTTGTACAATAAAGTCTTTAAAATGCTTTAATATTTTATCTAGTATCATGGTATTTCAATATAGGAAAATATAAAGATATAGGAAATATAAGATTTAAAAATATAAGGAAACTTGCCTTTCAGTTTTTTCTGCAAAATTGTCTTTAACATTTTAATAAACTCCACTATAATGCCGCCATTTACTTTTTCCCGGTTTCTTCTCTATCATGGATTATCCTCCCTCTTTCTCCTCCTCTTCCTAGTTTCTGTTTTTACTATGTTTTTCTGGGTAAAATAGAACAAAACTGGAGAGGACAGAATATCAACAGCTTGCACTTGGCAATTGATTTATTAATTTTAATGTAGTTTTAACCTTTCAGCCACTTAGCTTTTATGTATCATTTTCTGTTACATAAAAAATAGGACTTTTCTCCCCTTTTGTTTGCTGACATTTGAAATCTTTTTAATAGGGGACAAATTGCTTTTGGGCATAAATACAACTGAATCTCATTTTCTGCAAGCCTATGCTGATGGCAAATGTAATTTAATATTCTAGCTATAATAATAGCTGCTGCCTTCCACGGAACATCTGGTATTTACCAGGAAACACGTTAGCTGCTTTTCCTTCATGATTTCAAATCTTCACAGCCACCAGGTAAATACTGTTGCTCTTATTATTTTTATTTATTTTTAATGAGGAAAAGTAAGGTTTCAGTGGGCGAGGCAATTTATTTGAGTTTACACAGAGAGTTAGAGTCTCATTCTGGATGGGCTGGTCCCCAAACCTATCTTCTTTTCCCATTCTCCTCCACTGTCCCCTTTCAATATGTAGAATTCTAAATCAGAGCATAGATCTCTCCCCTTGTGTGATTTCTGACTCTTATGAGATGATAAGACACGTGTTCCAGCTGTACTTCTCAGATACTCACGTCCTGTTCCTGGGTGGAGGTGAAGGTCTTGAGATGGAAACACTGGAGCCTAAATTTTGTCTTTCTGTACGTATTTCTACAAGTACAAAGAAGCTAATCTGATCAATTCTGCTTTCAGACTTCCCAAATCAACTTGTATCTTTCTTTACTGTTAGGGTTTATATGTGTGCGGCCCAGGGAGTGGCACTATTAGAAGCTGTGGCCCTGTAGGAGTAGGTGTGGCCCTGTTGGAGTAGCTGTGGCCCTGTTGGAGTATGTGTGTCACTGTGGATGTGGGCTTTAAGTCATCCTAGCTGCCTGGAAGTAAGTATTTTTCTGGCAGCATTCAGATGAAGATGCAGAACTCTCAGCTCCTCCTGTACCATGCCTGCCTGGATGCTGCCATGCTCCCACCTTGATGATACTGGACTGAACCTCTGAATCTGTAAGTCAGCCACAGTGAAATGTTGTCCTTACAAGAGTTGCCTTGGCCATGGTTTCTGTTAACAGCAGTAAAACCCTAGACACACACCCACAGACCTTTCGAATTATCGTTTTTTTTTTTTTTTTTTCATTTGCTATAATTTCAATTTGAGTTGGTGGCATGATCAAGACAGGAATTGTCTTTGTCACTGATGATCTAGATTATAGTCTCAAAGCCTCACCTATTTTGAGGTCTGGCAATAACATTTTCTGCTATAAAAGGTGCACTTTGGGCAGAGTCTTCTAGTTAGCAAAGATTTTTGCAGGGTTTACCTAATAAATCCTGTTTTGGTGGAAACCAAATGCCTCAGCCTTCTACTGAAATCCACATATTAACTTCTGAGTAGCTCTGATGCATTTCATTGACTTTTTTTTTTTTTTTTGGTTATACTTTTTTTTAAAATTTTATTTTCAATATTCTTTGTTTACATTCCAAACGATTTCCCCTTTCTGGGTTCCCTCCTCCCCATATGTCCTATAAACCTTCTTCTCTCCACCCATTCTCCAATCACCTCCCTACTTTTTCTCTGTCCTGGTACTCCCCTACAATGCTGGATCAAGCCTTTCCCGGATTAGGGCCCTCTCCTTACTTCTTCATGGGAGTCATTTGTTATGCTAAGTGTGTCTTGGGTATTCAGAGGTTCTGGGCTAATTAATATCCACTTATCAGTGATTGCATTCCATGTGTATTCTTTTGTGACTGTGTTACCACACTTAGGAAGATATTTTCCAGTTCCAACCATTTGCCTAAAAATTTCTTGAATTCATTTATTCAATGGAATACTACTCAGCATTGTTAAGTGGTGAGTAGTATTCCATTGTGTAAATATACCACATTTTCTGTATCCATTCCTCCATTGAGGGACATCTGGGTTCCTTCCAGCTTCTGGCTATTATAAATAAGGCAGCTATGAACATAATGGAGCATGTGTCCTTATTGCATGCCGAGGAATCCTCTGAGTATATGCCCAGGAGAGGTATAGCAGGGTCCTCCAGAAGTGTCATGTCCAGTTTTCTGAGGAACCGCCAGACTGATTTCCATAGTGGTTGTACCATCTTGCAATCCCACCAGCAGTGGAGGAGTGTTCCTCTTTCTCCACATCATCACCAACACCTGCTGTCTCCTGAGTTTTTAACCTTAGCCATTCTGACTGGTGTGAGGTGAAATCTTAGGGTTGTTTTGATTTGTATTTCCCTAATGACTAATGATGTTGAGCATTTCTTAAGGTGCTTTTCCGCCATCTGAATTTCTTTAGATGAAAATTCTTTGTTTAGATCTGTACCCCATTTTAATAGGGTTATTTGGTTTCCTGGGGTCTAACTTCTTGAGTTCTTTGTATATATTAGATATTAGCCCTCTATCAAATGTAGGGTTGGTGAAGATCTTTTCCCAATTTGTTGGTTGCCCTTTTGTCCTTTTGACAGTGTCTTTTGCCTTATAGAAACTTTGTAATTTTATGAGTTCCTATTTATCAATTCTTGATCGTAGAGCATAAGCTATTGGTGTTCTGTTCAGGAACTCTCCTGTGCCCATGTCCTCAAGGGTTTGCCCCAGTTTCTTTTCTATTAGTTTCAGTGTGTCTGGTTTTATGTGGTTTTACATGATCCACTTGGAGTTGAGCTTAGTACAAGGAGAAAAGAATGGATCAATTCACATTCTTCTGTATGCTGACTTTCAGTTGAACCAGCACCATTTGTTGAAAAAACTATATTTTCCACTGGATGTTTTCTGCTCCTTTGTCGAAGATCAAGTGATCATAGGTGTGTGGATTCATTTCTGGGTCTTCAATTCTATTCCATTGGTCCAATACCATGCAGTTTTTAACACTATTGCTCTGTAGTATTGCTTGAGGTCTGGGATACTGATTTCCCCCCAGAAGTTCTTTTACTGTTGAGAATAGTTTTAGCTATCCTGGGTTTTTTGTTATTCCAGATGAATCTGAGAATTGCTTTTTTTAACTCTGAGAAGAACTGAGTTGGGATTTTGATGGGGATTGAGTTGAATCTGTAGATTGCTTTTGGCAAGATGGCCATTTTAACTATATTAATCCTGCCAATCCAAGAGCATGGAAGATTTTTCCATTTTCTGATGTCTTCTTCAATTTCCTTCTTCAGAGACCTGAAGTTCTTGTCGTATAGATCTTTCACTTGTTTGGTTAGAGTCACACCAAGATACTTTATATTGTTTGTGGCTATTGTGAAGGGTGTCATTTCCCTACTTCTTTCTCAGACTGCTTATCCTTTGAGCATAGGAAGGCAACTGATTTGCTTGAGTTGATTTTATAACAAGCCACTTTGCTGAAATTGTTTATCAGCTGGAGAAGTTCTCTGGTGGAGTTTTTTGGGTCACTTAAGTATACTGTCATATCATCTGAAAATAGTGATAATTTGACTTCTTCCTTTCCAATTTATATCCCTTTGACCTCCTTATGTTGTCTAATTGCTCTAGCTAGAACTTCAAGTACTATATTGAAAAGATATGGAGAGAGAGGGCAGCCTTGTCTAGTCCCTGATTTTAGTGGGATTGCTTCAAGTTTCTTTCCATTTACTTTGATGTTGGCTACCAGTTTGCTGTATATTGCTTTAACTATGTGTAGGTATGGGCCTTGAATTCCTGTTCTTTCCCAGACTTTTAGCATGAAAGGATGGTGAATTTTGTCAAATGCTTTTTCAGCATCTAATGATATGATCATGTGGGTTTTTTTCTTTGAGTTTGTTTATGTAGTGGATTGCATTGATGAATTTCTTTATATTGAACCATCCCTGCATCCCTGGGATGAAGCCTACTTGATCATGGTGGATGATCATTTTGATGTGTTCTTGGTTTCAGTTGGCATGAATTTTATTTAGTATTTTTGCATCGATATTCATAAGGGAAATTGGCCTGAAGTTCTCTTTCTTTGTTGGATCTTTGTGTGGTTTTGGTATCAACGTAATTGTGGCTTCATAGAACAAGTTGGGTAGTTTTCCTTCTGTTTCTATTTTGTGGAATAGTTTGAAGAGTATTGGTGTTAGGTCTTCTTTGAAATTCTGATAGAATTCTGCACTGAAGCCATCTGGTCCCGTGGTTTTTTTGGTTGGGAGACTTTCTATGATCCCTTTTATTTCTTTAGGGGTTATGGGACTGTTTATCATGAAAGGATGCTGAGTTCTATTTGATCCTGATTTAATTTTTATGTTTGATATCTGTCTAGGAAATTGTCCATTTCCTCCAGATTCTCCGGTTGTGTTGAGTATAGGCTTTTGTAGTAGGATCTGATGATTTTTTGAATTTCCTTAGTTTCTGTTGTTATATTCCCCCTTTTCATTTCTAATTTTGTTAATTTGGATACTGTCTCTGTGCCCTTTGGTTAGTCCTGCTAAGGGTTTTTCTATCTTGTTGATTTTCTGAAAGAACCAGCTCCCGGTTTTGTTGATTCTTTGTATGGTTCTCTTTGTTTCTACTTCATTGATTTCAGCCCTGAGTTTGATGATTTCCTGTCTTCCACTCCTACTGGGTGAATTAGCTTCTTTTTGTTCCAGGGTTTTCAGGTGTGTCCTTAAGCTGCTAGTGTATGCTCTCTCCATTTTCTTTTTGGAGCCACTCAGGGCTATGAAGTTTTCCTCTTAGCATTGCTTTCATTGTGTCCCATAGATTTGGGTATGTTGTGTCTTCATTTTCATTAAATTCCAAAAAGTCTTTGATTTCTTTCTTTAATTTTTCCTTGACCAAGGTATCATTGAGTAGAGTATTGTTCAGTTTCCATGTGTATGTGGGCTTTCTGTTGTTTTTGTTGCTATTGAAGGCTACTTTTACTCCATAGTGATCTGATAGGAGGCATGGGATTATTTCAACCTTCTTATATTTGTTGAGGTCTGTCTTCTGACCATTTCATTGCCTTTTATGCTCAGGCACTGATTGGCATTTCCTTCACATTCCTGCAGGGAGGTTGCAGCCTCAAAATCCCCAGGGAATAAGGGTGGTAAGTGGGCACATGGGGTGTCTATGAAACATTTTGAATTCTTAATACAAGCTATTATTAGTGAAGGTACTGACAATTATAAAAAATTTTCCATGTATTATAAAGAACAACTTTAAATAAAGACTAGAAATTATATGTAGCAAGCAATGTGCATAAACACATTCTTAGAAGCATTGAGTGGCAGCATCCATACAGATCAAGCACTGTAAAGTCTCAATGCCTGTTCTTTAAATATGTAAAGTAATATGCAAGTTACTCACCTAGTTTAGATATTTTATGTGTTCAAAGATATAGAGCTACATATATACATAGGCATATAGGGTATATGCCTAGTCTTCTTGTAGCTTTTAAACAAGACTTACAGAAGAAGGCATGACAGGAAAGGGGACTCAGGCTAGTGGTGTGGGCCAGTGGTAAAGTAATAGGCTACCACGCACAGGTCTGGGATTGATCACTAAACTGCAAAAAGTAGAGAGGTCAACACTGTTGTGTTCTTAACCATCCCAGGCAGAAGAAAAATCAGCATTGCTTCCAGAAGAAGAAATAATCTCTTAATACAGCAAATTTGGAGTAACAGTGGTTTGGTGGCCTATGGCCAGTCATTTATTACAGAATAGTCAATGGAGTGTGTGTATGTGCTCTAGGTTGTGACCTGGGGAGTGGGGCACAGAGATAGCTAGGTGCAGATGCTGCCTTCAGAGAAAGCTGGCCACAAACCACAATAAAGTGGTGGCAAGCGCTTCACAAAATGGGCAGACTTCTAAGAACGAGATAGGGACGGTCTCTCTAGGAGACCTGGGGACAGGAAATTCAGTCACTAGGAGTAAACACGTCAGTGTGACTAAAACAGAGTTCACTGCTCCTTGGGAACTCTATGAATTCTCCAGGAGCATGAAGGTCATCCTTAATTCTCCTTAGCTTCATTCTGTCTTGCTCTGTCTGTTTGCCTTTCCCCTTCAGCATTTCAATCTTTCAGACCAGAGCTCCATCTGCTTAAAGAAGTGAGGGCTGGAAGACACCAGGAGAACATGGCCCACAGAATCAACCTAACAGGGCTCATAGGGCCTCCCAGAGAGTGAGAGTGCGATCACACACCCTGTGTGGGCCTGCACTAGGTCCTCTGCATATGTGTTCTGTCAGTTAGCCTGGTGTTCTTGTGAGACTCTTAACCGTGGGAGCCAAGGTGTTTCTGACTCCTTTGTCTGCTCCTGGGACTGCTTTCCTCCTGGATTCTGTGGCTCAGCGTCAACCTGAAGGTATATGTCAGTCTTACTGTAGCTTGTTATGCTGTGTTAGGTTGTTATCCCTGGGAGGCCTGCCCTTTTCTGAAGGGACATGGAGGAATAATGGATTGGGGATGTTGGGGGACTAGGAGGAATGAAGGGAGGGGAAACTGTGGTCAGGATGTACTCAAAATAAAGAAGCAAACCCAAGATAAAGCATATACTTATATCTGAAATAAGAATGGAAGAACAAACAAGAAGAAGGAGAAGGAGGAGGAAGAGAAGGAAGAAGACAAGGAAGAGAAGAGGAGGAAGAGGAAGAGTATGAGGACCCTGATACTGCTGCTCCAGAGGCTGGCTCAGTCCCTGAGCTGCTAGACTAAAGAGTCCTGGGATGTGATTTTGGCTCATTGTTATCTACCCTTTGTTTCATTTTCTAATGTGGTTCATCTCATTAATGCAGCATCTTCTGACCGCCAGGGAGCCGTGAGATCTGTAACAGGCCTTTCCAGTCCCCTCTCAGTTCCATTTGATTTCCATCCTCTTCCACACCTCCAAGTACCCTGGTGAATCAGTTCCTTTCTTCCATTCAAGTGTCTGTCAGGATATCCATGACGCCGGACCTCACAGAAGTCTGTTAACAGTGCCTCCGTGGTGTGGGGCTATTTCAAAGAGGATTGGAGCTGTCACATTTTTAGCACATCCCCAGGAGAACATGTTTTTGTGGCCCAGGGTGCTTGCTGTCACTGTCTTTACAAAGTGGAAGAGCACATGGTTTTTGTGGTCTGAGAGCTACACTTCCTTCCACTTGAGTCGTGACTCCTGATGGTTGCTGACAGCTTCAGACTAAACGGACACAGCACCTTATATTTCTGGCTAGGGCAGATATGGAACAGGAAAGGACATTCTGGGACTTCACTGAAAGTCCATTGATATTTATTTTCAGAGGATTCTTGAGACAGCACATGATGTGCCTCCCGCATTGGTCTGGGTGTCTCCTTTCAGCTAGCGCTTCCTGACTTTTGATGTGGTATGACACATGCTTTGATGCTCCAAGCTGCTGACTGTGGAGGAGGCTCAGTGTTTATGGCTAATCAGTCGATGTGTAGAGCATACCAAGTCTAGAAACTTTTCACAGTGGATGCACCAGGGATTCCACAGGCTGTGTGGTAACAGAGAACAGCTCGTTTGCTGCAGGAAGAACCTAGGAATGGGCCTCGATTCCATGAGTCTGCTCAACATACTGGGGGACTCAGCAGGCTAGAGGGCCAAGACATAGGTATCTTTAGGACTTGGTCGCTCTGCCCAAGGAAAACAAGACATAGGTGTCTTCAGGATTTGGTCGCTCTGTCTGCGGTTCTACCAGCTTCTGCTAGTTTGCTGGTGACCTCTACAATTCTGAGAGTTGTACATGTGATTTTCTATCCCTCCGTCTTCATGTGGTTTCCTTCTTGTGAGACTTCACATGACCTTTTATCTGGAGATATTGGTGTAGACACTGGTCACACTGAATGAAAGTGTTCCCTCATGATCCCATTTGAATTTGATTAATTCTATCAAGTTAGACCCAATTCTGCTGTACTGAGGGCTAGCCTTTGACTTTATTTTAAGATTACTCAGTTTAAACTGTAACAATGGACTAGCATGATTGCTGAGAGGTTAGTGTCTCTGCTTCCCATGCTGATATGACTTCCCTGTGATTTCTTTATGTCCTGGGCAGGGACCAGTTTGATATAACTTCTTATATCCAGTTGCCAGCTTAATTGTTTCTTTTCTGCCAAAAATGGTGAGATTCTTGCTGCAAAGGCCTATGGTTTGTATTGCTAATAGTTTGTCACAATGCCTAGAACACAGGGAGTCCTGAATGAATTCACATGAACAGGAGACAAGGTGAGAAAGAAAATTCTCTACCTGTGATTTGAAAATGCTTAGCACTTATGGTAATATTGTGTTCCAAATAGAAAAACAGTGTATCATCTTGGAAAAGAGGTGATTTGCTACCCAAGCAGCCAGAAGTTACACCTGGCTTTGCTGAAGAGATTTTGCAATGAGTCAAAAATCAAATTTGAGAAGTGACAGGGGTAGCTCAATCCATTCCCAGTCTCATTTATTGAAGATTTGTAGACTGGGCAGGGCTGTGGGACAAGTGTCTTTTGGATGATAGGAAGACAGCATCATCAGGACGCCAGGGAAGCTAGCCCAGACAGCTGGCTGTCATTCGTGACTTGAGCCTGCTCTCCAATATACACCATAGCCTTCGGAAAATCACTATTTTCTTTTTGAGACAGAGTGTCACTAGATATCTTTTACTCTTCGAGAACTTCCAATTCTCCAGCCTCAGCTTTGAGAATTCCGGGATTATAGGTATATGCTACCACCCTAGGGCTAATCAAGCCAACACTTCCTGCTGCTCTTAGTAGTTAGCATTAGGATGCAAATGGAGATTACTCAAGGTAAACATATGAAATATAATGAGAACTAATTTTATGGTAAACACTCAAAGAGATTTTCATGAAAATGTTTTCTCACTTTAAATACTGTAAACATTCTAGGCACGCCAAATGATTATTTTAGCTAAAACAAAGGAAAAGAAAAGAACAAATGTATATGAGTAGATTCAACTTCAGTAGGTTGGGGAGCCAATGTTACTTTTATATGAGAAATACATACAGATGTATACAAGTCATATTATTTTTAAAAAGGAAGGTGGACACAATGGCTTAATTAAGGGGGTGGCTTGGTCCTTAGGAGCATGGGACGGATGAGAAAATTGGAGCCAGCTGGGCCTGCATGGCCAGACCCTGTCTCAAAAGGAGCATCACAGAGAACCGCGAGACAGTCTAGCCTTGTCTTTCTTCATGATTCATTTCCCTCCCTTCCAGAGAGACTGAAGTAGAAAGATGATCCTTATCTTTATGGAATCCATTACTGTTCGATGAATAGATAGCAAGAAAGAAGGAAAAATAGGAAGAATGGAAGGAAAAGAGAAGAAAGAAAAGAAGCAAAGTGTGTCTCACTCTGTGGATAGAATGGATTCCTCAGGTGCAGTGTTGTGGAGAGCTACTAGAGAGCCTTGTGGATCCTGTGCCGTGACCTTCCAGGCAATACCAACCAATATCAAAGCATGTGGGAACTAAGTGGAAGCTGTGCTGGGCTCCCCATTGAGCCAGACGCCTGGCCCTTAGCTCTGGACAGCAGGCCGAGTCCCTCCCTGCTAGGTCTCATTTACATCTTAGACCCATCTCCAAAATTACCTCCTGTGCTCTTCCCTTGGTGCAAAAGTCACTTGCAGGAGGATGAGGAAGCTTCTACAAGGGATTACAGGATTAAGTATGGGATTAAGTACAGGGTCAATGTTCCGTTGGACCCTTCTGTGATGTTCCTTTCCAAATTGGGCCTTCATTTTCTCATTCTACAATATCCTAAATACTGATAAGAGTTTTTGTCTGCTCTGAGATGCTGAAAGTTCAAGAATAAATAAGGCCTGGTCTTCGTTGCCACACACTCAGGTACATATCCTTAGAAACTAAAATGTCAGAGCTGAGCCCTGTGTTCAAGGCTATTCTCCTTGGTGTCCCGGCTCTCCTAATCTGAGCTCTAAATCAAGAAAGGTTTTGGTTCTGAGGTATGTAATTTTTCTGCATCACTTTTCTGTCACGTTTATAGTAAAGCCTGTGGCGTTCAATGCGCCAGTGTTCTCTCTTCTCCGTTCAGGTTCTTCACATTCCTGTGGGGAGTTCTTCAGAACTCTAATCCCTAAGGGTGCTTCATGTTAAATATATTCAAACAGGTTTCTCTGCTGGGGCGACTTTTATATGCTAAAACACACTGTGTGTTAGCAAGAGTTGGCTTGAGGAGTTAACATTTCCAGTCTTACCTGGCCTGGGAATTGTTCTATGAACACCTTGGAGGGATTCTATTCCACCCAGCAACATCAGAGGATTGTGGAACTTTTTACTATAGCATCCAGGCAAAACTTTCTGCCAGTCCCTGATGTTCTGAGAATGAGGCATTGTCATGACCTGCTTTTCCATATGAAGAGTTGAGGTTTGGGTGCTTAAGTCAGGTCTCTTAAACTATGGAGTTGGGCTGTGGAGTCTTGCAGCACAACCTTCCCGGTGACTGTGAAGTACAGAGACTTATGAGTCGCCTCTTAAGTAGCTAAGGGTAAAAGCATGTGTATAAGAAAGAATGAAGACTATTTTTCCAGCATTCATGTGCTCTGTGGAATTCCTGGAGAGATAGACACAAAGATAGATAAAGGTCTTTTTCAGGGGTGGTGGTGGTGGTGGTGGTGGTGGTGGTGGTGGTGGTGGTGGTGACGTTAGTGGGAGAATGAAAAGGCCATCTCCATTATCTCTATCTAGTAACTTGGAAAGGTTGGGGTCTGTCTTCAGAGGGCATGCGACTGACTCTTTAGGTTGCTATCCTTTTATCTAATTTCTGTACATTCTTTTGTTTTCCAAAGCTTCTATATTCTGCTTACCAAAATCCCCACACCTCAAGAGTTAGAAGCTCTCTCTCTCTCTCTCTCTCTCTCTCTCTCTCACACACACACACACACACGTACAAATAGGTTTAGAACTTCCCTACAGCTCTGTCTACTTATTCTGGTTGCTTCATCTCCCCAAGCCTCTGGTCTTATTTTTTTAATAAGAAAGGGAAAAGCATCTATATTCTGAGAGTGCCAGAATAAGAAAAAAGTGAAGTACTTAGTACAGAAAGTGTCTTTCATAAATGGTGTTGGTACTATAGTTTTCAACGTTCCAGCACTGTCTGAAACTAGTGACTTAGTCCCTGAGGACCCTTCCAGTTATGAGGAGACAAGTCTCACACAAGTAGAGAGCAAAACAGGGAATATTTTACCGTGGGGATGGTGGCCACAGTTAACGTAGATACCTTACCAGCAGAAAAGAAGACTCAGCTTTCAATCATCTGAACTGACTGCAAGAACCCTGGGATCAGTAATCTTCTACTTAGTGGGTTTGTTGGCTAGCAGCCTGCCTTTTCTCTCAGAGCTTCAATACCTTGCTGGTAATTTGGGTCTTTGGAAAAGCAGACAATGAGAGTGGGCTCTGAGACAGATTCTCTGGCTTTATTTGCCTTTTGCCCAGAGTTGGAGCATTTGTGTCTATGGCCGTAAGATCGATTGCTGAATTGTGAGGCAGAAATGAAAGGGAACAGAGACCACTCCACCATGCCCTTTCAGCTCTGCCCAGCATTGGCCACAGCCCCTGGAATAACCAAGGGACGAACATACAGGGTCACCTGGTCCTAGCATGGGAATGCAGCCACTGTGAGTGCACACTTATCTCAGAGGATAAAAAAAAAAGATAAACGATGCTGCCATCTAATTTATTCAAATGGCTCTCAAAAAAACCTCACATGTCATGTCCTGATTTGATTTCCAGGAATGAGAGATTTTCTCCTTGGAGCTTTGTTAGCAGAACCACTTTAGCCCAGGGTGAAGGAAGGTGTTCTTTTCTCCAGCCACAGTAACTAATAGCTTATGATATCAGATAAAAATAACATATTTTATAATTAATATTTTAATTTACCAAGATGTGAGTTAAGTGGTGGCTAGACTTCTCTTCCCCATGGTAATAATGAGCCCAGGCAATTTCAAACGAGGAAGAGCAGCCAGGAGTTTAATACCTTTGATTAAGAACATGTTTCCACAGTGGCTATTGCCTTCCTACTTGCAAGAGAGACACAAAACTCAGGCTTATTTTATTTTGGAGCTGCAGGGGGTCTTATGGCATGGAAAGAAGAGGAGAAAATGTTTAAGGATAATTAAAGGCAATTCCCCTCATCAGCCCTTTCTCCTCTCCCTCCTCTCATCTTTACTCACTTCACAATATATGCTAATTGCCACTTCAGTGAGCTAAGGAAATTTTTTTTCTTTCCTGAAGTAACTTGCATGTTTGGCCGTTGCTCGCACTTGTAATTGACGGCATAAATCCATGCACCGCCATTAGTTCATTGGAACACAGTGCAAGTTACTCCTTGTGCTGCTAGACTGGCTGGGTCGACGTTAGTTAAGCTCAAGGCAGGGATGATGGGTCTGCTTGTAGTCTATGACAGAACTGGGGCTGGAAGCAGCTCACAGCGTGCTGGGATCCTCTGCTTAGGGTGAGACTAGAACTCAAGCTTTGGTCCTCTGAGGAAAGAGTGAACTGAAGCAGGTCAGAACCCAAGCTTTGTTTCAGACTCCGTCCTTTCTTTTCCACGTGTTGTCTGTCTATTCCTTTGTAAGCTTTCCATTTCAAACTTTCATTCCTGCCTTTAATTTGAATGGCCCCTGGCATGCATTTAAACTCATAATCACTTAGGTTGCAAAAACTGAACTTGGCCACTTTCCGAGAGAGCATTGTGAACAGCCATTCACAGCAGCTTCCCCAGGGACGGAGAAAACTCAGTCACCTCCGGGCAACTTTTAGCTGAAGGTTTAAAATAACAAGACCCAGGGTGAGAGCTAAGCTCCTGAAATGGAAGGTGTTTCAATTCTGCGCTACACTTTCAACTCTGGCCATTGATAGTACATCGCATTACAGAAAAAGTGCCCTCAGGGGAATAGGATGGCCCTGGAAACTTTTGACCCAAGAGTTTGGGCAGATCGCTTTAAATTCAGGTGAACTGAACAGTATGGATTAAAGGGTTATATGCAGAGTAAGTGGAGCAAAACTATGCTGAATTCAAAGGACTGAGCCATGGGTAGTGACAGGTATATCATAGAGGGCATCAGCTCAGGACACAGTGACCTCACTGCTTGCTTGTGAAGGAGCAGACCAAGGTATTTTGGGGTAGAGAACAATGATTTTAAATTAATTATTTGCTAGAGAGACTATAGGATCAGAAGGAGAAGAAAAACAATTCTAGCAACACCAAATATGTGAGCCTCCGGGAAGCCAGAACTTTGAAAGCCAGACAGGCTGACACAGGCCTACAATCCCAGTGCAACACTCCAAGGAGGCTAAGGCAGGAGGATTAGAGTTCAAAGCCACCCTGAGCTATGTAGTGAGAAACACCAAGCGCCCCCAAAAGAAGGTTTGGGCCCTACTTCCAAATTTGCTTCCTGTAGACTCATTACCACTTTTAACTCATGTCTAAACCCCATGGGTGTGGAAGGCATCCTGTCTCTGTCTCTTTCTGTCTGTCCATCTCTCTCTGTGTGTGTTTATGTGTGTGTGTGTGTGTGTGTGTGTGTGTGTGTGTGAAAGAGAGAGAGAGAGAGAGAGAGAGAGACAGAGAGACAGAGAGACAGAGAGAGAAACAGAGAGAGAGAGAGACAGAGAGAGGGGGGGAGAGAGAGACAAAGAGAGAGGGAGGGAGAGAGAGAGGGAGAGAGAGAGAGAGAGAGAGAGAGAGAGAGAGAGAGAGAGAGAGAGAGAGAGAGAGAGAGAGAGAGAGAGAGTAGGGAACACATACTAGGCAAATACTCTACAGCTGAGCTACACCCCCAACCAGGATTTTAAGGTTTCTATTTTTGCTTTTATAGCTTTGATTTTCAGCCTTATTTTGCATGCAGCAACAGCCAAATATTTTCATTGCATGTGAAGCACATTTGTTCCAAGTTCTAATTTCAAGAAAAGTTAAAACAGAAGATTCCAAATAAAGAACGATTTTTGGAGAGTAGATGCGGATGAGGGGGTTGCTCGAATCCTTAGACAGCCTGGGAGACAGTCAAACCTCAGAGTGGAAGGGCTAGGTTTGCAAGCATGTCTTTTTAACATGACCAACTTCAAAGATAAAATTGAACAAATTAGAGTCTATCTGTGTACCTCTCGCACCCTTCATTCACTTCTCCGAGAGATTGTTGTCTGTCCTGTCAAACGTTTTCTCTCCTAGGAATCTATTTAGATCCTAACTACTGATCAAAGTTTATCCAACCTTATTTTGAGGAAATACCCAAGAAACTGGGATTAGTCAGAATTGGCAGTGAATTTGTGGGCTGAGAAGTTAGATGTCCTCAGAATGACAAACTGAAAATTAGACAGAACATTGTATGTCCAGACTGCTTGGTGTTTCACGCATTCCAAATAGGACATGTTTTAGAGAAATACATCTTTATGATGAAAGGTGGCCTCCTTCTGAAGATTAGGTATTTTTTTCTTCTTTGTGCCCCACTCTTAATGATTTTACTTCTTAATCTCTCTGTCGGATACAGACACATTGGCCATCTTCCTGCTTTTCCAATATGCTAGGCTGTAGCACACCCATGCCACACATGATATCATGATACGATGTCCTGACATGATGTCCTCACATTATATCCACACATGATGTCCTCACATGATGTCCACACATGATATCCTGACACCATGTTCTGACACAATGTCCTGAAACAATGTCCTCACATGATATCTGCCATGATGTCCATACATGTTATCCACACTTGATGTCCACACATGATGTCCTCAGCATAGAAGCCTTCCCCTGGAACTCTCCAATTCATTTGGGGTTAATATCTGCCCAGTTGGCGTGTAACTAATTAAATGTTCCTTGTGTTGTTCTCATATTTTGTTATATCATTCTTTATTGGGTATTAAGCATAATTTAAAGTTGTTTTTGTAATTCTTCCTTTAATATCAGTCTTTTTTCATAGACATAAAGAGTGAAGAAAACAGGTTCTCTTGTTAACCATTATATAATACTTCTAATCTATAACTGGTCCTTGATAAATCATTACATGAATATTTGCTTAGTACTGAGACTTCAAATAGTGGATAAACACTTAATTGCTGGTGTCAAATAAAGTGGGAGTCACATCTCCATATTGAGGACAAATGTGTTCTGGGATGCTAAGTGCTAAAAATAGAAGAATGTGCATGAGAAAAACACATTGAGCAGTGGGGTGTTTTAGAGTCAGAAAGCAAGCAACATTGACTAATGTTTAATAGTTGACTAAACAAAAAGAGACAAAAATATACCTGAGATCATTACATTTAGGTAACCAGAGGAGGTTGGTGGGGAAGATCATTTTAGTACCTTGTCAATATACCCTAGCATCAGATATACTATTCATGGAAACCCAGATCTGTTAGTGAAGCAAAAAATCCGGGAGGTATGGATTCAGTGTTATCTGTCCACAGAGGGGGAACACAACATTTCTTATTCTTTTGTTGGTTCTGGGTTCCCCAGGTTTCCTCTAGGATACTTGCATGTATGCAATCTGGCCTTCCTCTGCAATCCCATAGGTACCTCTATATTCATAATTACATATATTTACCTATTTATTTTTTCTATTAAGACATAAATTTCTTATTGAATAGTGAATGCACACTTAATTGCTAGAGACAAATAACGTGGGAGTCACATCTCCATATTGAGAACAAATGCATTCTGGGATGCTAAGTGCTAAAAATAGAAGAATGTGCATGATTTTGTCATCTGCCCATGAAGTTTCATGGGTAGGTCATTACAGGATCATTTGTTTGAGGGATGTTTAACAAACTGAATTCATTTTCATTAAATGTTTATGTCTCATGTTAACAAGCAAATGCAATGGTTTGGAAGTGGCTTAATGAATATGCATAATTTTGTGTGGGGTGGATCTGGCTAATTTTAGTTATAGATTTAGTTATAGATACTTTGGTGCTGTGGTTACAAACAACCACGGTTGTTTGAATTTCTGGTGTATTTGTATTATTCTGTGACCCAGTAAGCATCTCTCATTAAAAAGACAGAGTCTCTTTATAGCATCCTTGATTGTTGGTTGGCCTTACAACTTGTTTTAGTTAATAGAATGTGGCAGACACGATAATGCATGAGTTCTAAGGCTAAACCATTGAGATTCTGCTCAACTGCTCCATGACCATGTCTGGGCAGCCATCTACATGAGGTCATTTTAAAAGAGCCAGTTCCCAGCTGAACTGGCAGATGACCACAGATACACTGATTGAGTGCAGCTGAAACCAGAAATGCTCAGCCATGCCCAAGCCAAATCGCTGACCTACAGAATTGTAAGCTAAACAAACACTGTTGTAAATGATTTGGAATTATTAGGTAGCAAAAGTTAATTAGCACCCCTATATAACTTTTTTCTTTTAATAGAAAATAGATCTTCTCTCATATAATACATTCCTACCACATTTTCTTCTCCCTCCACCTCTCCCAGACATCACCCTTGCCCCTAAACCCTCCTTCTCCCCCAGATTCACTCCTCCTCTGCTTCTTCTTCAGAAAAGAGCAGGCTTCCAAGAGACCACAGCCAAACAGGATAAGATACAATAAGGCAAGGAAACAGCCCTCATATGGAGCCTGGGCAAAGCAACCCAATGAGAGGAAAGTTGTCCTTTGAGAAGGTACTTGGAGAAGACTGCCAGTAACAGTTGACTTGAGCACCAGCCTTTGCTTTGCAGGAAGGTTCTTAGGTGCAACTCTCTGGACCATAGGGAATTTGAGACAGACAACTGGAATGAACTTGGAAAGTAATAAAAGAAGTCATCTTCATAGAACAAATAGAGGAATCTTTGGAAGAGTGCACAGGTCTTCAGAATTGGAGGGACACTTAAGAACACATGTGCAAACCTGAGGGCCAGAGTTCAGGTCTTGAATCCTTTGTAAAAAGCCAGGTATAGTCTCCCATACTGGTGAACCCAACCCCGACAGCTAGAGAGACAGGAGGATTCCTGGGGTTTGCTGTTTGTCAACCTAGCCACAAAATATGAGCTCTGTAGAGTCCCTGGAAGCAAAGCAAGATGTGTTCACATGCATGCACACACACATACACATACCTCCCCCATTGAGAGGAAGCTTCAGAAGATAGATGAACAGTAATGGTATAACAATTTGATGGCTTCACATAAGGTAAGCAAGCAAGGCCACAACAGCAGATAGCATCTCTACCAGTTAGAGACACTGGTAGTCTTTGGATATTTTCTGAACAAATGCTTGTAAGTCATGGAGTCAAGATTGGGATGTACTCTAGCAGAAGGGAGGGAAGATTGGTCCCTGCAAGAACAAAGAATAGGAACAGAGCTTCTGGTCTGTTGCCAGGAGAGAGGAGACTCCTTTGGCTTTCCACCTCTGCTACTTTTTGGTTTTAAGAATGTGAATGAGCCTCGGGGTCACGGAGGGGAAATTGGCTTGCTATAACCATTTCACACAGAACAGCAAATAAGATAATGGGAGGATAGCAGTTAGTGCATTGTAGCAGCCTGGAACAATGGTTCTTATTATGGAGGGTTGGTATTAAAAACTCCAACTGAGTAGTCTTTGATGGTGGCCCTCAGGAAGTCATACAGGTTTTTAAAGTACCCTCGGCTTCTGTTATTCACACCAGCCTCCCCTATTGCCCTTTTCCTCACCCCTCTGCAGAACAGCCTTGCTCAGTGCACACAGTGGGAAGCCCTTTCTGCTGAAGTTGGGCGATTCACTCACCCCAGTATATCAAGGTGAGGAGGCAGCTTTCAGGGAAGTGCCCCCACGTTCGTTCGTATTCCTGCTATGAGCTTTAGGCCACTGGATAGCAAAGGTATGTCAGAGAACAGGTGTGCTCAGTGCCTTTCGCTCTCTGGTCTTTTGGAATTAAGAATTAAAATTTAAAAAAAAAAAAAAAATGGAGGCCGAGTAGACAGAGTTGTATTTCAAGTCTGTTCTGTACTTTTCCTTCTCCACATTCCGCTCAGCACCACAGATCTCTCCTGTTGAGTCATGAGATCCATTGCTTCAGGGGGAGGCAGAGCCCAGACAAGAACAAAGGATACAATGTTCAGGTTTTGGAATCCAAAATTTGTTTTTGAAGCTAATTTCAGAGACAATAGTAGTGAAAATCCAGGGTTTTCACTTTGCAATCCCTAGGCTTGTTGAAAGAGAAACTAGAAGCTTTCCTTTAAATATTAACCAGGTTCTTAAAATATTAAGAAGTTAGGGGATTCAGGAATGAAAGATATACTACGAACCACTGAAGAGAGAATATGTATGAATAACAGAATGGTAATTTCCCAATGCACTGGAAAGGAGTCAGGGCAGAATGAATGGAGGCTCAGAGCCCTGAATGGGGCCTGAAGATGGAGAGGTAAGGAGTCCAGAGGGTTTGGAAATCTTTGATTGGAGAAGGCTGGGGTGTAGACCTTATTAGCACTGTGTGTGGAGATGATCTCAAAAGGGGCATTGCCACTACTGTAGGATCTGGGACGCTGTGCATTTAAAGTGACCTGATATTCAGCTGTCAGCCTCCCTCCCCATCCCACGTCTGTTGAAGCCAAGAACATTCTCCAAGTCTTTTACAAATAGTGTGTAGGATGATATTTAAGAATTACACATCAACATGTCTGTAGGACATTGTTCAGATAGGGTTGGATGGAGGAGACAACTCAAAGCAAGGACAAAGGGAAGATGTGGAAGATCAGATCTCAGAACACAAGCTGTAAACATCAAAAAGGAGTATTGCTCACCTAAATAACTACAGCCCTATGTTAAAGAATCAGAAAGAACATGCACTGCCCAGGATAGAGCCAGACCTATGCCCAGACAACAAATAAAGGACCTATGACATTTCTTCAATGATAATACAGTTCATAGATCCTGATGATGACTTTCCAAGAGGTTATATTTCAAAATAAGAGTCTAGTTTAACCTGAACCAGTATGATCTAATTTGGGAGTTCTGCCATAGGTAGAAAGACTGTGAAATAAATATGTATTGTGTAACAGTTTCCTCCTAGATTGAAACATTCCAACCTGCAGGGAATGTAAGCAACTCAAAATAGCTTCAGGAAGTTCCTGAAACTGACCAAATTCCCTGGGTCCCCTCCCTGCCAGAGTAAGCAAGGAAACTACCAAGACTTCCTCTCAGAGGACCAAGAAGCTTCTGAGACCAGACCAGCTGCCTGGAAGAAGCAAGACCCACCTCAGCTTCCTGGAGGCAGTTAAGACCAGAGTCACTTGGAAAGGACACTTCCCAAGCAATTGAGTTGCCTGTAGGCTCTGCAGTGGGCTGCAGGTTCCCAGCTTTTGTGAGCTGTCACCCACGCTGGGCCGGGCCTTGTTGATGTAGCTGTCATTGAGTCATCTCTGTTCCAGTAAGTTACCATTCACCCATATTTCTCCAAGTTATACCAATAAAACTCACTAGTTCACTAAGTTGGTCTTTGGTTGTATCTGCACTTTGGCTCCCTATCTGGGATTTGTAGAAAATGTGTTTCGTCTCACCAGAAAAAGTATTGTCACACAGTATTTGTTGGTCCAGATCTTCATATTAGCTTGTAGCCTTTGACTTCACAATGTCATCATTTAACGTTTGTGTGGGACACCTGGCACGTTGATCTTCTTGTGTGTGGTTGCCTGTTGTTTATGTGTCCTTGCTAAGCTCACTCCGCCAGTGGACATGTGGTTGTGCGTGCCTGTCTGGTCAAACTGGTTGTAAGTTTTCTGATGATGGCTACCATCTTTCTTCTCTCCTTAGGTTTCTAGATGTTTATAGATCTGTCAAGTGGTTATTTCTTAAAAATTGCCTTGTAAATCCATAAAAATGAGCAATTTGGTAAATTATGAATCTTCGTAATTTTCTTTTGAGATGGAGTTTTTCTGTGTGTAGCCCTGACTGTCCTAGAACTTGCTATGTAGACTCAGCTGGCCTCGAATTCACAGAGAACTGCTTGCTTCTGCCTACTGATTGCTGGCACCAAAGTATGCCCTACCACACCCAGCCTGATGAATACATTTATAAAAAGAAACAATGAAGATTTGAAAAACCCCAGCGATTAGTAAATTGGGTCATCAGAACCAAATGACCTCTTTATCTGTACTTTGGAGACAGATCCCACTTGATACCAGTTGTGGAGTGCACACATGCACATTGCTCTAAGCACCTTTATGAGAACATCATTTCCTATTCCCCAGAACTCTGTAACATGGCTGCTATTGCCATCATACCTGAGGTAAGGCTCTGAAACCTACGTCAGGTAGGAAAATGATCCAAGACGTAGGTTGCCACCACTCCCGCTGACTCTATGTGGATGTGTGTATCTTCCTAGGGAGGCAGCCAGATGACATCTTTAGAGAATTCTGTCTACCAGCTCCTCGGTGTGTACATGGTTAGCTCTCAGGACCTATGTTTCTCTGTGGGTTTAACATTCTGGGTCAGAAAAATGTTTTTATTTTTATTGAAAATAGATTCTCCTTTCATACAATACATCCCTACTATAGTTTCCCCTCCCTCCACTTCTCCTAGATCCCTCCATCTTCCCCTCCTTCCCAGATTGACTTTCTGTCTTTTACTCTTTAGAAAGGAGCAGGACTCCAGGAGATGATAGCCACATCTTGTTTAGGACAAAAGAAGCAGGATACAATAAGACTAGACAAAAACTCCTCCTATGGAGACTGGATAAGGCAAACCAGTAGGAGTAAAGGAGTCTCAAGAGCAAGCAAAAGAGTCAGAGACACCCCCGACCCACTGTTGGAGGAGTCCTACAGGAAGACCAAGCTAAGAGCCATAACACATATGCAGAGGGCCTGGTACAGACCCATGCAGGGCATGTGCTTGTTGCTTCATTCTCTGTGAGTCCTTACGAGACCTGCTTAGTTGATTCAGTGGGCCATGTTCTTCTGGTGTCCTCTATCCCTCCACCCCTGACTCCTATAATCTTTCCCCCTCTTCTTCCATGGGTTCCATGATGAAGGCCTGATGCAGACTTCCCATTTAGACTCTCTAAGCTACATCTGCTCTAAACAGTTTTGCTTTGTTATTATTTACAAAGCAATGTGTCACAAACACTAGTTATATAATATGTACACTGTATAATTAGGCGTTATAAGCAATGTAGAAATGAGTTAAAGCAAACGAATGGATATACATAGACTAAATGTAAATATGGTTCCATCATCTATAATGGACTTGAGCATTTGGCGATTTGGGTTTCAGAGAGAAGTGTTGGGCCAGTTTCCCATGGAGACTGATAAGAAGTCTACTTGAAGTGTTGTTTTAGGAAGGGCTTGGAGCAGGAGTGTTGCAGCCAATGTCAGTAACTGTCCTTACCAGAGGTGGTGCTTTTTGGCTATAATCTCAGCTTTTGTGAGGCTGAAGAAATGAATTTAAATTTGGGGCAAGCCTGGGTTGCAAGATGCAGTATAGCCCAGGCTAGCTCCAAATTTAAATCCTGACAACTGATAGTATAGAAACAATGAAATATAAGTTTCTTTGCAACAACAACAACAACAACAACAACAACAATGACAACAAAATAACAGAGATTGTTTTGTTTACTTGTTGATTCTGTTGTCATGGGGGATTCTAGTTAAGTGTAACATAGGCTGGGCCTCCTCTGTGTTTCCTTTAGAGAGCTTCTTTACATTAGTGGACTATAAAGAAGACTTTTGTCAGTCATGATTCCGTGACAGGATGTTGAGGGAAGAAGGAGAGGTAACAAGGACTCCATGAAGGTGGAACAGTTACAGATGGCTGCCAATCCCTATCTCAGTTCATGGCAGATATTTCTTTTTCTTTTTGTTCATTTTTTAATTTAGTTGTATAGAGATAATAAACATCAAAGCTGACATTGTCAGGGATCTTGTCCCAGAGAAAAGACCACGTGAACCTCTTTCCATGGGCTTTTGGGGAAAGTACACTCCCCAGAGAGCGGAAGAGCATTAAATGACGTGCTACTCATTCTACAGTAATTAAAATGTTGACTTTTCTGGTTGGGATAATTTAGGGATCAAACATTGAATTGTGACTGTAGAAGGCTATGATTTGTTCCTTCTCACGATCTTGTTTGTGTCTCATTCTGTAACCTTATCATTTGGAAAGCTGTATTGCTTGTCTGGTATGCCATTGTGTGCAATTGTGTGGCCTCCGTATACATCATGCCACACAGAGATTGCCTTCATAAGCTGGTCCCTCACCTGGCCACAATCCCTAGGAAGAAGAATGCCCTTTGTTACATTTGATTGGAAGCTTCCAAATTGGTCTTGGCTATTTTCTATTACTTAGATCCCTCTAACCTTCCCTTAGCTGTAGTTGAAAAGTTGCCTTTTTTCAGACTCAACAGCATCTTGTGCCCTGAACCTTTATCAGGGGGAATATTCTCTAATCATTTTCAATTGTGTGAAGGCTTGGGACCTGACTTCTGGCCACCTATAGTACTCACGATCACGACTGCCTTTTATTTTCCTGCCAACTTGTCACATCCTGGCTGTTGGAACATCATATTTGTGGCTCACAGAATCCCAAACCTAACCATGATGGATGTATTGACGATGAAGGCCATCTCTATATAGTTTTGAGTTCATTGGGATGGTTTTGCTAAGGGCAAAATAATTGACTAGATGACTGCTAAATCTTGATTCTTAATTAGAATACTTTCCTTGGCCATTTGGACCCACATTCTCTTGAATCTGTTGCTGTTCAGATGGATTGTTATTATTGGAAACAATAGAAAAAAATGTGAGTGACTAGCACACTCCAGTTAAGTATTTACCATGCCCAGAGAGGCCTGTCTGGTTCTCTTGTCTTTTAGAATCTCAGATGCAGAATATGTAGTTAATTATTGTTTATTTTTAGATCTTAGCAGAGAAATTATTATTATTCTTCCAACACAAAGACACCGTCATTTGTTTGCACAAACCAACGTTCTCACAAACCACACCTTCTTCTCATCTCAGATAAGAGGGCTGGAGGAGTTGGGAGGATGGACAATGCACTGCAAACTTGGTTTGAGAATCTGACTCTGGCTTTGCAGTACTGTGCTGCAAAGCTATAATGGGACTCTGCAAATGTTGTGGAATTCAGAAGTCAGTGATGCGACTTGTAGACCGTTTATGCTTTCTGCTCATAATTGATTAATTTTCCTTCTTGTTTAAATTTATAATGTTGTGCTTCTCTGTTGAGTTAACTGGATATTTGAGACCATAACCCAGGTTTATTTTTTTTATTTTTGATTCCTGGCAAACAGTCCCATTTCTAAACTCATTTAAAATACAAATTAGCAAATTCTAACATTGCAACATATAAGAACAAAATCAGTAAAAGGTTGTAGGTGTTATTTTATATAACTTCTGCAACGGAGATAGAGTTGTCTAGAAGAACCTTTTTTTTCCATCTATTTCTTTGTCTTCAGTAACTGTTCTGTGAACTAGGCCCAGGTTAGCTCATCATTCCCCCCCCCCCCCTAGTTTCCAGAATACTAAGCCAACATTAAACTGAAAATAGCAAATTAACTGTATTGATTTAAAAATTCTTCTCAGTGTTCTTTTGGAGAGTAATCTATGAAGTTGCAAACCTTTGTCACACCCAAATCTCTGGAGGGAAGCTGTAAGCTAAGTTAGAGAGAGTGTTGTAGCTGAGCTTGGTGACACATTTCTGCAATCCTAGTGCTTAGGTGGCAGGAGAAGGAGGACCAGGAGGTTAAGGCTAGCCTCAGCTACACTAGGAATTCAAGGTAAGCCTCGACTATATCACACACACACACACACACACACACACACAAGGAAGGAGTATATCCTATCTTATGCTTTGGTAACTTTCGTCACTGACCACAGCCGCCACATTTCACCTGAGCAGTAATATAAAAACTTTGTCCCCCAAAGAAGCTCATGGGAAAATTGTGTGCATTCTTGATCTTAGAGCATAAGCTATTGGTGTTCCCTTCAGGAAATTTTACCCTGTGCCCATGTTCTCAAAGCTCTTCTTCAGTTTCTTTTCTATTAGTTTCAGTGTGTCTGGTTTTATGTGGAGGTCCTTGATCCACTTGGACTTGAGCTTAGTACAAGGAGATAAAAATGGATCGATTTGCATTCTTCTGCATGCTGACCTCCAATGGAAGCAGCATGGGACCTCATAAAACTACAAAGTTTCTGTAAGGCAAAGGGCGCTGTCAAAAGGACAAAACACCAGCCAACAAATCGGGAAAAGATCTTTACCAACCCTACATCCGACAGAGGCCTAATATCCAAGATATACGAAGAACTCAGGAAGGTAGACTCCAGAGAGCCAAATAAACCTATCAAAAAATGGAGTACAGAGCTAAACAAAGAATTTTCACCTGAGGAATATAGAATGACTGAGAAGCGCCTAAAGAAATGTTCAACATCCTTATATATCAGGGAAATGCAAATCAAAACAATCCTGAGATTTCACCTCACACCAGTCAGAATGGCTAAGATCAAAAACTCAGGAGAAAACAGGTGTTGGCAAGGATGTGGAGAAAGAGGAACACTCCTCCACTGCTGGTGGGATTGCAAGCTGGTATAGTCACTCTGGAAATCAGTCTGGCGGTTCCTCAGAAAACTGGCCATGATACTACCCGAGGACCCTGCTTTACCACTCCTGGATATATACCCAGAGGATTCTCCAGCATGTAATAAAGACACTTTCTTCACTATGTTCATAGCAGCCCTATTTATAATAGCCAGAAGCTGGAAAGAACCCAGTTGTCCCTCAATGGAGGAATGGATACAGAAAATGTGGTATATTTGCACTATGGAATACTACTCAGCTATTAAAAACAACGAATTCATGAAATTCTTACTCAAGTGGGTGGAATTGGAGAATGTCATCCTGAGTGAGGTGACCCAATCGCAAAAGAACACACATGATATGCACTCACTGATAAGCAGATATTAGCCCAGAAACTCAGAATACTCAAGAAGCAATTCACACATCAAATGATGCCCAAGAAGAAGGAAGGAGAGGCCCCTGGTCCTGGAAAGACTCAATGCAGCAGTGTAGAGGAATACCAGGACAGGGAAGTGGGAAGAGGGTGATTGGGGAACAGGGGGAGGGAAAAGGGATTATGAGATTTTCAGGGAAGGGGGATCCAGGAAAGGAAATCATTTGAATTGTAAATAAAGAATATATCAAATTAAAAAATGAAAATTGTGTGGTATCACATAATTTGTACCAATTTAATTATCTGTGAAGGGGCTCTTGAAGGGCCCACTCAGTAGAGGAGAAAGCAGAGCTTAGTAGAAATAGGGATAGTAAAGTGTCTCAAAGAGGGAAAGGCAGGTTGATGTAATTTTTTGGTACCTAGAAACAGTCCTGCTTTTCATTAGACTTAGAAGTATTTGAATTGATATAAATATCCATGCGGGATGCAGAATTTTGCTCCTAGGAAATACATGTTAAAGAGTCAAGACAATTGCCAGTGAGTGTTTAGAACCTATCAAGAGTCAAAGATAATTATTACAGGTGTGTGTGTGTGTGTGTGTGTGTGTGTGTGTGTGTTGCCTACTTTTATCTCTGTGTACTATTTGTACTGTGTTTTGCCTACTTCAATATCTTTGTAACATTTGCATGTAATGCCTGCAGAGGTCAAAAGAAGGTACTAGATCCCATAGTACTAGGGTTACATATGGTTGTGAGCCACGATCTGGGTTCTGGGAATCAGACCTGAGTCCTCTGGATGAGCTAGCTGCCTGGGCTCTAATTTCTGAGCCATCTCTCCAGCCCCTAGAAGTAATTATGAGAACAAAGTTGTCTCCAATTTCAGGCATTTATATTTTAAACTATAAATAATAAAGAAGCCATTCTACCAATGAAAATATGTTGATGCTCTGCATACCTAGAAAGGGAATGAACACAATTGATTCTTTTCAACACAATAGCTATGACTGCTTTGTAGACTTTCAACCATGCTGACAGAATATCAGGACATTTCTTTATGGAATAAAAGCTCAAAACACGTGTAAGTATTTGTGCAATAATCCCCACTGCATGTCTGTTTACACCATTGTACTATATGGTCTGCCTTACTGTTAGATTAGATAATGCATTCTGGCCAATGGCCTGAAAGTGACATCTGGCACTTATGGGCTTTCTCCTTTCTCTGGCTGTCTTAAGCCCACAGAAGCTATAATCACACAGTAGAAGCAGGAAAATTTTATGATTTACTCCTGGGGAAGTGTATGTCTCCATAGAGCATCTGGAACCATACAGGTCTTGGCTGTGAACTTTACATGTAGAATGGCTGGAGTTCTTGAGTTGCTTATGATGGTCAGATGTACAGATGGGATTCCAACCCTTGTCTATCTATTAAACTAGACAAGTTTTTTTTTTCTGTTACAGCATATTGGTGGAAGCAAAATGGAAGTGTCTGAAATAGATGCATTTCTGCTTTGTTATAAAAGAGGAGGAGGAGGAGGTAAGAGGAGAAGAAGTAAGCTCAACTCATAGGAATGTCATAAAACACACCTAACTGCTTTGAAATGCTGTCTTTATTCCTGTTGGACAATGGTAAGCTCAATAGGTCAAAGATGATTGTTAATGAGAAGGTAGTTTACTATTCACAGTTCCTTAGAAGAGGCCATAGACCATACCACACATAATCTTCCCCTTCTTGTCCCTCTCTGGCTCCAGGAGAGTTAAGAGAAGTGTCACAGTGGCTGACAAAGGTAGTAAGTAGGGCTCTGGATTGGTTGGTTTGCATGTAAAGGTAACCTTTTATTATTATCTCTAGGAATTAATTAACCCCAGGAGGGACAGTACCTCCAGGGTGAGCAAGGCCACTGATAATTAAATGTTCAAATGAAAAATCAGGTTCACTACAACATGGAGGACAAATACCTAAGTGCAATTGTGGCCGTGAGCAAACACCGAGACTAATAAAGCAAGTTGAGGCGCTGGTGGCGTAGCGTTCTGGCCTGGCATTTATCTAACACTGGGTCCTGTCTCCATCACCTTATAAAGTTGGTGTGATGTCGAGGGTCTGTAAGTGCGGGAGTGCACGGCAGCCTGAGACATCGGATCACTCCTGCAAGGGCATGTTTCACTATGAGAAGTTCTTGGCAAGCTTGGGCTAGAAAATTGTGCCAACTTCAGTCTCTCTAACATTACCACCGCATGCAAAATCTTGAGCAGAATGGGACAGATCACAAAGGTAAGAGGGCTTACAAGATACACTAGCAATCTTGACAACCCCAAACCATTCTTTTAAAAGGTGTTTGTTATTATGTCCTTTGTTTTCCAAAGAAATCTCTATTACATGCCTTTAGTCCATTTGAGTAGGAGGATAGGGCAGGAACACACACACACACACACACACACACACACACACACACACACTTTGAGGAGGCTCTCAATGTGTGATGAAATCTACCAATATTGGGGTAAAAGACTGAAAACTGCCAACCAAAGGTTATACATAAGCTGCCACATACAAATACAGGAGAAAGCTGGTGTTATACAAATGACTCACAACAGTTCATGACTGTCATGGCGTGGTTCCTTTGATTTCCTGACTGAGCAATGTACAGTCTGAGTTGAAAATAAGAACTTGGGCTGGTGAGATGACTCAGTGGGTAGGAGCACTGATTGCTCTCCTGAAGGTCCTGAGTTCAAATCCCAGCAACGACATGGTGGCTTACAACCATCCGTAATGAGATCTGACACCCTCTTCTGGTGTGTCTAAAGATGGTTACAGTGTACTTACATATAATAACAAATACATTGAAAAAAAAAAGAAAATAACTTTCTGCCTCTATCTTGCCAATAACTTAAAGCTTACTTCCCATTAAAAATACTTAAGCAATATGTACCTTTGAGAATTTTATGAGCACCTATATAGACTTACTCTTAATCCAATTTAATATCTCTTACTTGACATAGGCAACAATCTAGGTCTTGTTAATGGCAACGGTAATATGAAGAGCAGGAAGTCCTGCCCATCATTTTGTAGGCATGAACTGACCATAGTCCTGTCACAAGTGTCCACTGAGACCTGGAGGACACCCACTGAGATTTCTAGCTTCCTGTGTGCCTGTCTAGAATGTAGAGTTCTAAAAAGTACCACCGACAGACACTGTCTCTGAGATTGGGGTCTTTGGCTGTGTAGATTCCTCAGAAAAAGAGGCGTTTGGGTGTTGGGAGCTGAAGCCTCAGAAAATACAGTAGGGAAGAAAAAGAGTTGGAGGAGAAGGTTTTCTTCCCGGCCCGTTGTTCTTGTCCCACTGAGGGCTCTCTGAAATAATTACAAATGTGAAAATTTCATTCAACTCCCATCACACCCATCAGTTCCACCCACACAACAGCTCTTAATATTTTCCTAACTTTATCCTTCTCAGTTTCTCTATTATAAAATGCAGGGTTTCAACAGATGATCTATAAAATCCCAGACAGTTTAATAAAATTCTGATTATATAACGCTTTTGCCTTCTAAATCCCTGCCTTATCAGCTGGCTCAGAGAGGAGAAACTTGGCCTAATCCAAATATGTGTGTGTGTGTGTGTGTGTGTGTGTGTGTGTGTGTGTTGTATCCACAAATGTCTTTTCCAAGATTTAAAAAACATCTAAAAGGGAGAAAGAAAAAATAGGACCACAAGAATTTTAACATTATAAGACCTCTTAAATAATTAAGTAAATAGGTAAAAAATATAGAAAACAGAACAAACGATAAAAGTAAAAGTCTTATGTTATTTTAAAATTTTATTTCTATATATAAGCATGTGGTTATGCTATTCTATAGCTTATTTTTCCCTTAACAGCGAATTTTAAAAATAACCCCCCATGTGTCCAATGTACTTTCGAATATATATTATTCAGTGTCCTACAGGAAATAAACTTGAATTCACTTTTAATTTGAAATATATTTCTTAGTTCTGTTTTCTTTTCAGTATTGTTTAACAGGTACAGTTTTGTCTTCAAGTTTCCACCCTGCTTTGGCTCGTCTATGCCACATCTCCTGGGGATGTTATTGTTAATGACAAGAACAGAGCTCAGTTGTTTTCGAAGGACAAGATTGGCAGTAAACAGGGCAGAGAAACTTGCAGGGAGCAAAGAAGGAAGGGAGGAGAGAGGGAGAGGGTAAAGTGGATGGAGCCAGGCTGAAGGGCTCACACATCCTTGCAGCCCACAGGTAAGATGATCTTCTATTCTCCTCTTTGGCTGCCCAGCGCTGACCTCATCTGAGGGACATAATCAAACAATACCGCTTTATACTCACTCTTGCAAAAGTCTTTGCACGGTGCAGAGGAGATTATGAGAGTCATTCTACACCCCACGCAGAATGGTGTTATTTTACTGTGTGGTTTGGAACTGGGGTGTGAAATTCCCCTTCGATGGAGACAGAGAAGAATGGAATGCTATTTCTCAAATCTTAAAAGAATGACCAGCTTTAAAACAAAACCTCCTCACTACTCAAGCTCAGAAAACCTTAGTAAGAAGGTGACTGACACCCTGCTTTAGTCAACACAGTGGCCGTCTGCCCAGGAGAATATCTCTACTTTGCCAGTTCCCAAGTTCCTTTCATTGCTTTGTTTCTGTTTGGCAGGGGTGACCAGTTGACCTTCAAAAAGTAAGCTGAAAAGATTTTAAAGTGTAAGCATAGAGTCCTTCTGAATCACTGCTGTCACAAGGGTTACGTCCAAGGCCACTGGCCAATGTGTGCTATTTGATGTCACTCAATCAGGGCACAGGTATGCTAGCAGGGTTTAGGCTCGATATTCATGAATGAACTAATTTTACTTTTATAAATATTCTTGGCACAAATCAATACAAGTCAGCCCAGAGAAGTAAAATCAGTATTATCTACAGTGGCCAGTGCGCTTCTCTTACCCCTCCAACCCTTCATTTCCTTGGAAGGCTAGTCGGCTTAGCCCGGCTAAGAAAGCAGGCAGCATGATTGTGAACCCTCGCTCAGCAGCTGCAGATAACCGCCCTTGTGGAGAGAGCTTAATCTCTCTGAGTTTCACTTTACAGCCCAGTGGAAAACCAGTACAGAAATCTTAACTGAACTCTCAAGTGATTTGGTAGAAAGCAGCAAAAATTATAGAAGACAAATCTCGTGTGCTTGGCAAACATCCAAGGATAATTCTCTTCCTCTTTAATGGTTTTAGATCTTGGATGTTTGTTAAACAAATGATCCTTTCTCTGCACCATAGTTTGCACACATGGTGCAGGGCCTCCTAGGGTGAGTGGCAGCCTTTGTCTTGGCCATGCCTGCTCATCCTTAATGCTCTCGGTCCGCAGCCTGTGGCGTGCCCAGGAGTGCCCTTATCACAAACTCTCGAGAGCCAATTGCTACAGACCCAGTTGCCAGAAGATGGAGTCACCCAAGTTTTTTGTTTTTGTTTTGTTTTTCAAGGAAAATATGCTTGATAATGATAATGGCACATTTTGAAACATCTGGAGTCTAGAAAAGATCTGTTTTTTTGGAAACTTTCATCATTTGCTTCTTCAACATTTGCACGTAGAGCCGTAGAACTTACTCTCTGTAGTCCTCTGTTTTCCATTCGGGGAATTAAGGTTATAGCACTAGAAAAGAAAAGCTGGGTCTATGCTGTCAATTGGGAGATAAATACTGGAGCCAGGTAACAGTATGCAATGCCAAAATAAGAGTCAAGGAGGGCTGCAGAAGACTCTGTCCATGGGGGAGACCCTTGGATTGCAGGGTCAAGGACTCTTTCTGAGAACTGACTCCACTGACAGAAGCAGGCTCTACCTTGCCATTAATTGGTAAACCTCTAGTCAGTGGCATTCAGTGGTAAACTTCCTGCACATGCCAACACCTGATTCTCTACCCATTTTCCTGCAAGACCAGAGTTTTCACTTTTATATTTAGTCACATGGATAAGCAAGCAGACTGTTTCTATCATTGAAAGGCACTGAAGGAGCCAGAGAGGTGGCTCTGTGGTTTGGAGCACCTGGTTTGGAGCACCTGGTTTGGAGCACCTGTTGCTCTAGCAGAGGGCCTAGGTTTGGTTGTGAGTACCCACGAGGTAGCTCACAACTATCTATAATTCCAGTTCCAGGGCATCTGGGATCCTTCAGACCTCCTAGGGCTTCTGCATGCATGTGATGCATCTACATGCACACAGACACACGTGCATAAGCATACAAAATAAATATTTTGATAATACTTGCGTGGCAGATGTGGCTCAGTAGATAAGAGTTTTTGCTACGTGAGCATGAGGACCTGCATTCAAGTTCTCAGTACCCACGTGGAGGTTGTGCTCATGTTCCTGTTCCCCAGTGCCTTGGGAGGCAGAGACAGGAGGATCTCTGGGGACTGCTGGACAAGAGCCTATCTCTAGGTTCAGGAAGAGGTCCTGTCTACAGGGGGGATGGTTCCCTTTGAACCTCACCGTACACAGATGCAAGCACACTTACACAGTGTGCATACATCTAACACACACACACACACACACACACACACACACACCTTATCCCACCCATCCATACCAAAACCCTCTCTGGGTACACCATCAATTAACCTCTGCTTTTTCACACTGGGATTTCTCTGCCTTTGTTTGCTGTCTTGTCTCTTTCTGAGGCAGCAGGCTAACCAAGCTTCCCCTCCCCCTCCCAGAAGCTCTCTTATCAAGGTCTTTGATAACTGCAACACTGATAAAGTTGCTGGCTGGTTTTATAACTCTGAACCATCAGGAGTTATTGACAGTGTTGATGATCACAGTCTTTGAAGTGTCTGCTTCGGTCAGAACGTTGGTCAGCACTGGCCTTCAGCACTGCCCTCCCCCTGAACTCTTCTTCCCTTCCATTTCCTCTTCCCCACCTTCCTTGACCGCTTAGGTAACTTCATAGACTTCAATACCACTTCTTCATCAAGACTCTTTAACCTCTCTTTCTAGTCTAAGACTCTCATCTAAGGACCTGTCTGTGTATTTGACTTGTCTCAAAGAAAGCAGTAGTAAGACTGGGGATGGAGAAAGAAAGCCTCCCTGGGAAAAAATAAAACAAATGAGAGAATAACGCGAAACAGAAACCTATGATGACAGCAAAATTATTGCAGCTTTAGAAAGGACTTGTTCCATTGATTAGAAGAGAACTGTGAAAGAAGAAGTGGTTTTCTGATAGAAACGGCTACTCTCGGTTTTGGGCCACTGTCTCCAGAGTCACTGGGCAGCCTTGGCAGCACTTCAGGTAGTTATTAGGGGACAGCTTCTGATTTGCACAGTAGTGCGGAATCCATAGTAGTAGGAAAAAGACTTTTATTCTCCTTTGGTAATCTACCAATGCTGACATCTAGAAAGATCTTTTTGAGGTACATGTATGCATTATATGAATCTCATTTTGAAGTAGCTTCTATCAATCATTGAGGAAGGTAATGGGTGAAGCATGGTTTTGTCTAATTTATTTATAAAATAGCACACCTTTCTATTATTCAAGAATTATTAAATTCACATTTTGGCAGAATGTAGGCTAACCCCCAACAAAGTGAAATTGAGCATATCAAACGGAGTGATGTTTTATCAGATATCAAAAGATTAACTTGTCTAAGAAAGCTGTAAAAGCAAACTGTATAAACAAAATAAACAGTAGTAGATATTTGAGAAATTTTACCAGTATGATTTGATATGAATATATTTAAGCCTTTTTGTCATGATAAAATACCAGCAAGTTAAGTCTTATGTTACTTGAACAATGTGAAAATTTGCTGTTTCAGATTAGTTTAGCTAAACACCTCTTAAAATAATACACCAGAAACAAATTGTCTGGTATACCAAATTTAGATTTTCTCTGGGTTGGTTATGAATATTAAATTTCTTGTTATTAGATAAGCTGATATTTGATATGATAGTCAATTCGATAATGCCAAGGGAAGATTCTGAAAATCGACACTGTATGGTGTATGTCTCATGAAATTATAATTAGAAGATTGTTTTGTACTTATTTCTAGATAATATGTAAATAAGATAAGAAATGCTGACAGTTTTCAGGACAAGAAGATTTAAAGAAAGAGAGGAGAAATTTCTACATAGGTGAGCTTATTATTATTTTTAATTATAATTGCTAAAGGCAACAGCTAATTTGGGTGTGTCAGACTTAGAGAACCCAAAACAAGTAGGTGTGGTGTATGTGTTTTAAATACTTCAAGTCTTACAGGTCTTGAGCCTATAAAAAAAAAAAAAAAACACAAAGTCAATAGGGAAGGAGACTTTAAGAGTTATTTGAAATGAGCACAATTTCTAATAAGTTTTGTAGGCTCATGGATCTGACTATGTAGAGACATGGAATTTTATGAAGATGAATAAGGAAGGAAGAAGGCAGTGTGGCCAATGAGCCACATACTTATTGCTTGGGTTTCTTTCCTGCAGGGCTCCTGCAATTGCAAAGATATGGTTCCTTTACTGACTAGAGGCTCAGTTGCTAGCCACACACATGGCTGCTCTACTGGTTTTCGATGTAGTCCTCCTTCTGTCCTTTGTCCCTTCCCTTTGCGCTGCTTGGTCCTTGAGAACAATACCGAACTCTCCTAGAGATGGCTTCTGTAGCTTCGAGTTGGTCAGAGAAGACTCTGAACTTTCTCAGCTTTCTCTCAGGATATGTGTCTGCCCTGGTCCTCCCTAGGGACTCCCCATCTCTGACGCTCTGTTACAGCCTTCTTGACATCTGCTTCAAGCCACTGCTTCCTATCTCAGGAGGGAGGCTGGAACTCTGATTTATAAAAGGCCACTTTTCACTGAAGCCAGGGCTCTTTGTGGCTTTTATATACAACCTTATCTGACTCTGGAAAAGTGATCTGCATGATAGATGTGAACAAATGAGTTGGGGGACTGGCTATTTCTTCTCTTTGGATCATTAGTTTTCCCCCAGTTGACTGGGAAGTCTGCAGATTTCTACTTCACTGACACTTTCAGCAGCAGGGAAGAAATGAGTCCCAGGGTATGGCTGGCGGGAGGCCTGGAGCAGGTCAAATGTTACAGCGATGTTGGAAATATCTAATATACGGGAACAACCTTCTTCTGGAAGGGTTGTGCTTTATTGAATTGCCACTCGCCTCTCCTGATATCCTTAGACCACCTCCGTCTGAAGCTGCGTTTCTGAAATAGTGTCCTTCCTCTCATTTGTCCCGCAGACCTTGATCCAGCATCATGAAAGCACTGGGAAATAAAAGTGCCTCTAATGGCCAGCGCTAACGGGAGGAAACATGGCTATCAAATCGTTGCCAGGAAGTGGCTTCAGACACTTGGAGCCTGGAGATGGCAACCTTAACCCTGGTGTTGCCCCTGGTTCCTGTCACTGTGAAGTGAGTTCCCACAAGTAAGCTGAGGTCTGTGGCAGAGTGCAGAGTTAGGATCACATGACCAGCCTGGGCCAGCATGCCCTGCTGCTCTCCTCTCGGCGCTGAGACAACTAACAAGACGTGCTCCATGCTTCTCTGTCATCCTGGTGACTTTCTGGGCTTAATTGTAAATGATCTTTCCTTCTTTCTGTGTCACTGAAGCGATGCAGAGACAAGCGCTAGGAGTGAGCTCTCACTCCAAGAAGAAGCCAGAGGGGTTGAGTGCCTGTGCCGGGCGGGCGAGTCACACCAGGCTCAATGCCTGTGCAGGGTGGGTCATACCAGGCACCCAAGGTGGTCATGTTATGAAGCTTACTAACTTTAAATCATCTTCATTTAAACGTGTGTGTGTGTGTGTGTGTGTGCGCGCGCGCGCGCGCGCGCGCATTCATGTGTGATACATTTTACAGAAACCCACCCTGTGGAGAGAAGGGCCGGTTGCTTCTTTATTACACTGTAGAGGAGTCACATTAGCGTTCCAGTCTATATATTATGAAATTAAGTGGATACCCTTGGGGTTAATTCCTTGTTGTAATTGTAATGAAAAGAAACACTTTCTAACCCTCCATTTAAGATCTATAACTATTAAAACCCACTAGCCTTAGTGACTCCTGGGGCCAGTGGAGTGCTTTAGGGTGTATGAAGAGGCACTCCTACAGTGTCCAGTACCAGTCACTTAAAAAGTAACCACCTCCAAGTGGGAGAATGAACAAGAGAGCGTTCCATCCTGCCCCTTCCTGCTGTTTACCCATGCTGCAATCATTCATCAACCTTGTGAAATTACATGCATATTAAAATTGTGGCCCTGCCCACCCCAGACGGGGTCCTAGAGCTGAAAGGAGAAGCGGACGTATGCCCCCAACTCTAACCCCAAAGCTATCTCCAACTGATAATTATTTGCAAATAGAAATTTAACTTCCTCCAAGGGGGTCTCGCTGGGAAAACAGACTATCCTTCAGCATGGACTGCAAACTCAGCAGTGGATGGCTAAGGGGAAGTGGACCCAATGGCGTCTCCAGAGGCTCTTGTCTCATGATGTCATCTTGAGGTTCTTGTCCTTCTTGTGGGTTTATCTTTTTGTTATTGTAATTTTATTTTATTTATATTTTGCATTCTTTCTTTGTATCCTACAGGTCCTTTGCGTATATACTGTATAGACTTCCAGCTTATCGTCTTTATAGGATTCTGGGGTGTGCCCATGAGTGGGTCTCTGTTTTGTGTGTCTGCCTCTCGAGGCACCTGTCCTGCTTTGCTGTGTCCAATTCCAGTGTGCTGGATTTTGTTTTAACTTATTGTATCAAGTATAGAAACCTGTTTGTATTTTAATGAGAAGCAGAAAGGGGTGGATCTGGATGGGAGGGGAGATGGGAAGGAGCTGGGAGATAGAGAGAAATAAGGATATATATTATGCAAGGGAAAACAAAAACCTTTTTTCAATAAAGTAAATGTGGCCCTAGCTTCTAGGATTTGGTATAGCCAAGGATAGCAGTGTGATGATTTTGAGGGTAAATCATCCTAAAGGATGAGCCTGAGAGACTGAGAAAAAGAATTGTGTATATGGAGGGTATGGCCTCTGTGAAAAGCAGCACGCAGCCTATTCCGTGGACACCTCGTAGCCTCCTCTGCCTGTCTCAGGGTTGTCTCTACAGCCACTTTCCATGCCAAATGGATATAGAACTCACCCGTGGAGAACTATGTAGCCTGCTGTAATTCAGTTTGTTGTTAGCGTCAAAAAAGAATGTATGTTCTGCATATGACTATCTGGTCTCCTTTCTTTATTACAGTCATTACAGCCATTAAAATATCAACCTTACTGGTATATTATCATTTGATCCAGTGTAAATTGCTGGTGTGCGCACAGGGCACCATGACAGCAATTTAAAGTAAAAGGAGAGATAGATAGATTTCTCTTTATAATATTGTGAATGCATGAGAAATGAAAGGAGAAAGAGAGAAAACAGAGACTCCGTGAAGCGCCGGTGGTTTGGGGTAGGAGTTCCTGTTCTTAACAGTGTTTGTCCGATCCTGGCTCCAGGATCACAGCACTCTCCTTTCCTTCCCTCCCTCCATATCAGATGAACTGCCTCAGAGGAAAACCAAGGCAGCTGCACGGTGTCTGACAGGAAAAGAGCAAAGTAGAAAGCAATTGTTATATTCAGAAGTTCTCACTCCAGTGCCTCAGGAAATGTGATGAAAAGTCTGCTGAGAGGAGCCCCACCCCTTAAGAGCACTGTACACTGTCGTCACAACTTATTAAGAAAAGGTTTTATTCTTGGGTGATTAGTCCTTTTAATTCATACAGCAGAGCGCCTGGTGACTTTGTGCATATGGAGGTTGTGTGATATACCTGTTTACCCACATGAGTGAGCCCGTGTGTGTGTGTGTGTGTGTGTGTGTATGTGATAAAGGGTCTCAGAATGCTCCTGGAAAATCACCTCTTCTCTGTTGCTCTCCTGCCACTTGCAGTTTTCTGTGTTTCCAAATGTGTTCCCTCTGCAGTCATTTCGGGATGCCAGCAGAGGGCTGGTAATAGCCCATCATGTTTAGGTCACTGGCTTGTATCTGAAGCAGGCAGGTGGTCCGAGTGAAATTAGCGGGCCTGTATCAATTCAGTGCCCAGCTTCTCCCACTCCACTCAATCAGAACTGTGTGCCAGCCTCATGCCTGGGCTTCCCTCTCGTCTCTAATTGGCCACTTTGGAGAGAACATTTTCAGACACTCAGACATGTCTGTGACAATACAAGTGAGAATGGCTCAATAGAGACCTACCTGGAAGCCTCTCGCTCTACACATGACGACTTTAAAGATATTTTCCCTTCCTTCCCCCTCCATTTTTCCTTCTCCCTGTCTCCTCCTCCTCCTCCTCCTCTTCTTCTCCTTCCTCCTCCCCTTCCTTCCTCCTCCTCCTTCCCCTCCTCCTCCTCTTACTTTCTTTGAGAGAGGGTTTTATTTGAGGCTCAGTCCTCCTCCTCCTCCTCTTTCTCCTCCTCCTTCCTCCTCCTCTTTCCCCTCCTCCTCCCCCTCCCCCTCCTCCTCCTCCTCTTCCTTTCTTTGAGAGAGGGTTTTATTCTGAGGCTCAGGCTGCTCTGCAACTCACTACATACCTCCAGAATGGTCTTGAACACAAAGAAATCCCCCTGCCTCAGCCTTCTTATTCCTTTCACTGTATTTTGCAATTACAGAAAGTGAGGTCTGTTTTTAAATGATCCTAGCTTGATAAGGTCATGTACACAAACTGTGTCAACAGCTCACTTCACTTTGCACCCCCTAACATTTTACATTACTTCTGGACAAGAAGCAAGCATAGAAACTTTATGTGGCTATCAGAATACAGCAGGAGAATGAAGCCCTGTGAGGAGACTCCTGAGTGGTTGTGACAATATTCCAAGAAAATAAGAGTCCTGTGACCTGAGTTTTTTGTTGTTGTTGTTGTTGTTTTTTTGTTGTTTTTTTGTTTGTTTTGTTTTTATTTTTTTTAAACCCACAGACTTGTTCTTGGAATGTATACTCTTCCTCTAAGGTGTAGTGGAGAGAAGTGAGTCTTTCTTCAGGGTTTTCATTATAATTGCTGATAGTCATTTGTTTATATGGCTTTACGAGAAAACATGTGTTTTCCACATGGGGCTTGCCTGCCACATGCAACTTGCCCTTGTGATTGGGGCATGTTACTCACAAGTTCTTTTTACTCCCAAACTATGTACCGTCTGATGCGTTGAATGAAGTTGGCAATAGCATGCGAGTTTAGTTCATTTCATTTAGGGGCTTTATGTTCCCAAATGGTACTGACTCTAGAATGGTAAACTCATGGCTATGATACCATTGTGCTGGTGAGGTTTTCTCAACTTATCACTGGGGAGAAGGAGCCTCGACTGAAGAATTGTCTCCATTACACTGGCCTGTAGGTAGGTCTGCCAGGCATTTTCTTTATTACTGATTGATGTGGCAGGGGCTAGCGCATGGTCAGTGGTGCCTGTGCTGGGTAATAAGAAATCAATCTATACAAGGCAGGAGAGTAAGTCAGTAAGCAGTGCTCCTCCACAGACTCTGCTCCAGTTCCTGCCCCCAGGAAATCCTACTTCAGTTCCAGCCCTGACTTCCCTTGATGATAGATCATAACCTGTAAGTTAAAACAAGCCCTTTTCTCCTCCAGTTGGTTTTGATCACTATTTTAACACATTAACATAAAATCAATCTAGGATGAAAGTCAAGTGAATTGTAGTTCATACAAATTTAAGTTCATTAACATTCAAACACAAGGATTTTCACATGCCTTATTTGTTTTGTGTTCCAAGATCTCATCCTGCCATCTTCGTTGTCTGTTCTTATTTCTTCTGAGTGACGCGTCTCAAAGGTTGGTCCTCAGTCCTTCTTAGTCTCTCATTGTAAAAGTAGCCTCTATTCCCCAGATATAATTGCTGTATAGGAGGCTACTTGCTGAATAAGGTCTTTCAGGTTCTTTCTGAACTCTGGCAGGCTAGTTCAACGCAACTCTTCTGGCTTAAACTCCTTTCCAAGCTGACTGACTCAATCTGGCTTCTCAAGATTTCTCACTGAATTTCTCTGTTTGGTCTCAAACTAACTCTGGCAATCTGTCCCAATCTGGCTCCTTCTTATTCTCTGGCGTCAGCTGTCTTTGATAACCTGTACTGAACCGCACAAACAGCACAGAGCTCACGAACAAACTCAACTGGACTCAGCTACATCGCCTGAATTCAACTAAACTGTACAAACTCAACTTCCCCCTCACCCCTATGCTGCTGTTTTAAGTCACATCTCTTTCTTGTGCTGTTCTCATGTGAGTTGGCATATCCTATCTCTGGCTTATCCTATCAAATCTTTCTCTGAGTGGTCACTTTGTCTGTTCCTCAATTATTTATGACTTTTGAACATGGCTTCTTGTACATGATTTCCCTCTACAGACTAGTTTTAGCCTCATTGTTAGGTATTGAAGGTGGGTACTAAGAGCATGTCTGTATTCCAGCCAGATCATACTGTTCAGTCCAGGGTATGTGTGCATTCCAATGGGATCATATAGACCTAGATGGTCTTTGAATGTGATTCCTTGACAGAGCAGCCATGTTGCTGGATTAAAATTCCTCTACATTTCATGGCCTTTGTCACTGTTCTGAAGTGAAGGCTAGGTTTTTGGAGAATGCCTCAGTGTCTTAGAACCATTTGTATGTTTTGGTTTTTTCTTCTGGTGTCTGGTTTTCATTACTAGATTAAGGTAAAATTGGTAAGAATACCATTGATGTGATCTATCGTCTCTTTGTGTACCTCAGAGTTACCCTATGTAGTTATCTGAGGACAGAGGCTGTGGCTATCCTGGCAAAAGTGTGTCCTGATGAAAATAAGAAATGTTGCTCAATTCCTTTGTGTTTCACATTTCATAATTCTGAGTTATTTTACAAATAATCTTTGTGCATTTATAGTTTTGAAGCATACACTTGTATGTGTGAGTGAGGGTACATGAATATGTACAGACTGCACATGTGCGTGGAGGTCAGAAGTCAACCTTGGGTGTCCACTGTGTTTGTGAGACCAGGCCTCTTCACTAGCCAGATATTTGCCAAGTAGAATGTGCTGTCTGATCAGCAAGCCCTGGGTATTCCCCGTCTCAGAACAACAAATACAATCAACGGTGACAGGGTTAGGAGATGGACAGTGGGGAGATTGTTAGGTTCTAGGGAAGGAGTCCTCATGAACAGTATTCATGCTCTTATAAAAGGGCCTTAAAAATTACTTCATCCTGTCAGCCACATCAAAAATAATGAAAATCTGGTAATCTTGTTCGAAAGAGAAAAACCATCAGAATTTGATGGTATGGGAACCTTGATATTAGAGTTCCATCTTTAATACCCTGAGGAATACATTTTTTTAAAAATATTATTACATTTCATTGATTATCTAATTTTGTGTGTGTATGTGTGTGTGTGTGGCACGTGTGCACATGTGTGCAAGCATATGTAAATATGCTTTCTTGTGCATGCCAAAGCATACACATGGAATTCAGAGGACAACGTTAAGTGTTGATTCTCTTGTTGGCCACATGGGTCCCTGGGGATGAAACACATAGGTCATCAGGTTCAGGGGAAAGGGCTTTTGTGTGCTTAGACATTTTGCCAGACCAAGAGATAAATTTAGATATAAACCACTGAGTTCATAGTATTTGTTCCAGCAATTAAGGCAACTAATTTGTGCAATTAGTAAAAATATATTTCAGTCTCTCTCATCGTAGAGTGAGCTACAGGAATTAGGAGAATTGTGTGCTATCCCTATTTAGTTCTCTAATATGCAGGAAAATGCATTCTGTACTGAGTGATTAATATATATTTATTAGGTAGAAGAATATATGTTCTGAAGGGAGACAGTAGAAATTAGAGGCATCAGCATGTTGCCAAAGAAACTCATGACTAGAGGAAGACATCATAGGGCTAAGCAATCATGTTATATTTTAATATGGTGGATCATGTGAACTTATTGAGAGATTAAACCATGAGCAGCCTACTCAGAATTCCTAAGACAGCTCTGTAGAACCCATCAGCCCACACTGGCTGTTGCCTCTGCTGTCTTTCTATTGGTGCCATAAATCACCACAAATTTAGCCACTTATAACAATGCACAGTTAAGTCTTTAGTCAAACTCAAGGTCTTGCTGGTTTAAAAATCAGTGTTGTTTAGGCTAGGTTTCTTTTGCGATCTCACTTCAGCGGCTGGTCCTTGAGACTCTGGGACTGAAGTCCCTCTTCTTTGTAGACTGTTGGTGAGGGTCCTCTCTAGCCTCACAGGCTTCCTTAATAATGCCTTCAGTCCTAAGTTTGTTCAAATTAAAAAAAAACAGCAACGTTTATTGAGTGTGAGTCTTTCCTGTGTCTGGCATTCTCTGATCTATTACTTCGTCAGACACAAATGGACTATATCAGGCCTACTAGATAATCCAGGATAGTCATAGGATATTAACATCTGTGTAGTAGACAGACTATCTCTCTAAAAGATGTTCACATTCTACCCCTTGAAGCTTATGAACATGAAATCCATAGCAGAGAAGGATTGTGGCATCAGATGGAATTAAGCTTTAAATTGCATACTGGGTTATCTAGTGGATTCTAACCTAACCAGAAAGGTCTGTGTATTGGTAAGGCAGTGTGAGAGTATTGGTAAGGAGATGTGAACTCATCCACTGTGGTCAGCTTGGAAGGTGGAAAGAGGCAGTAGACAAGAGACTATTAGTAGCTTCTAGGGTGTGAAGAAAACAAGCAGAGGAACTCTCTAAGAAGCAGCTAGAAAGGCAGTCAGCCTTGTTAGCACCCAGTGGGAACCCATTTTACACTTCAGACTCTGAGAGCTATATAATAACAATTTTCAATTCTTTGGAGACTCCCCCTAGGTATTCCATGCTAATCCTGGATTAGCTATTTAGCCCAGGATGACCTCAATGCATAATCTTCCTGTCTCCCTAGTGCTAGTGTGACCAGTTTGAGAAGCTATATGGAGCCTTCTTGATTACTAAACAACTGTAAGAGAATCCCACCCAATCTGTAGTCATGACTGCAGTTTCACGTTCCCTCTCACCACTCCCAAGGTCATATTCTTTGGTTCTATAAAATGATATTTAGATACATATGTTTTATGAGAGTTGTCATTGGCTTTTGGTAGTTGCCAGGTGACTGAATGAGATTAACCTGTGTTAGTGAGTGACTAATAATACTGAAAACAGAGAGAGTGGTAGGAAGCTGTGGTCTCCTGTGTATTTCTACAGTGTCATTCTGAGCTTGGTCTTTTACATGTAAAACTCTTCCATCATCTCAGTTTCTCTGACATTTTGATTCGAGGGTTGCATGTTTGCATAGAGGAAGGAAGCTGAGGTTGGAATTTTATTCTTTGATTTTTTTTTAAAAGACAGGGTCTCCCCGTGTATCTCGGGCTGGCTTTGAACTCACAGAGATCCATCTGCTTCTGCCTCCTGAGTGCTGGGATTAAAGGCACATGCCATCACCCCTGTCTTATTCTTTGATTCTTAAACCTAGTTCCTTATTCCTACTTACATTTGTTTGATCTTGTAATTACAGTGGGGAAAACAAGTAGGAGAATAAAAGTTTCCCCAGGCCCAATCATCTTTCAGCTTTTCTCTAAACACTAGCTTTTGAAGTCTAAGAATGGGAAGTCATAAAATTTACCATGGGTAGACCAAATGGATCAAGAAAGTAAAATCAAGAAAGTCAAGAAAGTAAATCAAGAAATTCAAGAAAACAAATAAGGGTTTTAAATTTCTAAAATGTTAATTCAAATTTTATCATTATATAACAAGTATATAACATAATATATAATGAAGTGTAATTTAAATCACATATAGTTAGAATTAATCTGTTCATTAACCATTAACTTGATGTTAGATACAATTAATATATAACATGAGATTGCTATTAGTTTATGTAAAATTTCCAATTCCTCAAAAATGTGAACGTTATCTTACCTATATGCCACATGTAATATATGTATGACAGTACAAAATCATTTGTATACAATGGAGTGATAGCAGCTCTCCTGAGATGTAGAATTTCATCTCCCACTACTCTTCTCTTTATCTCCTGTTTTGCCTTGAATTGCCCAAATGGACTTTCTTTTTGTGCTCAGAATTGGTTTCAGGATTTGGTTCATATGAATTAATTATAATAATTATATCTATAGTACATGATGCCTGTTTAAAATGAGATAAATAAGTAGGAGAGTAAAAACGGATTTTGCTTCTAGGATTTGTAGAGCATCTAGTCTCCTTTGTTATTTCTAATGACAAAGGTCACCTCGGGATTGATTTGAATGGAGCTGACCTTGTGAAGAACATTAACTGTGAGATTGATAGTTACTGAGCAAGAGCAGAAACACATCCAAAAATTACACATTCAGACTTATAACCCTTTTAAGAACCTAGTCAAGCTGTTGTGGAAACTTAAGAAACTTGGACAGGCTCTCTTGGAACTTGAAGTTCTATGTACAGAACCAGACATGATGATGAAAGCTGTTTGAACAGGAAGGGTTGTCTTCCTTTTTGATGAACCCGTCAAAAAGCTAAACACTTGCCTTGGTTAATCCAGGTCTGCGCAGTTACATATTCTCAGTCTTTGTCACCTCTTGGCATCTTTAGGTCCAGCAACTTGTGAAATCCATGGCCTCACTGACCACCCTTTGGAGAAGGACTTTCAGATCATAATTCAGGTCATCCTATCTCTGATATTCTGCAGTCCCATTGTCTGTGACATTTACATACCTAAATGGGCCATCCCACTCTGAGCCCTTCATTCAGTGCATGGTATTTCTGACACTTGTTCAGCTGTTGAAAGTTGTCTTCATTTCCAAACAGTGCAAACAGTGGGCTGTGTAGTATTGTTAGATTTATTCTTTCTGTGTCTCCATGCTTCTTCTTTTTCTTCTTCTTTTTAAAAAAGAGAAACATTTATATTTCTGCAAATGAAACTTTTGATAAATGTACCTGATAAATATTGACATTTAGTGACTAATGCATGCTTTATGTTAGTAACAGCTGCAGTATTCAAGCATGCACGTCTAATGTGTCCTGTGTGGTATTTCACTTATTGGATGTGTGTCTTATGTGGTTTGTGTGTGTGTGTGTGTGTGTGTATGTGTGTGTGTTTATATGTTCAACTTTGGGTATCTTTTGTATGTTGTACTCTACATAATTATTATCATTTTGTGACAGAGTTTCCAACTGAGACTGAAGTTTGCCATTTTGGATAGACTTGTTATCTGGCAGTCTAGCAGGATTCATGTGTCTCTACTCAGTTTCCAGCACAGGGGTAGCCGGGAGCACTGCTATGTTTGGCTTCTCACGAGGGTACTAGAGAGCTGAACCCAGGTTCTCATGGTTGCATTACAAGCACTTTACTATCTGAACAATCTCTCTTCTTACCATCTGAAGAAATCTCTCCATTTCTTCCCTTCCTTCCTTTCTTCCTTCCTTCCTTCCTTCCTTCCTTCCTTCCTTCCTTCCTTCCTTCCTTCCTTTCTTTCTTTCAAAGGTTGAGTTTAGATTCAAGATTCCTTGAGCTTGGCCATAGTATCTCAGAGAATACATTGCATTCAGTTTGAGGACTCTGATCATTGCGAACAATATCGAGAGTAATGCATAGAAATGTAAAGACAGTTATCTTTTCCCGTAGTCATAATAGTTTAGTTTTTATTTTTTTGGTCATATGCATTTAGAAATGTTATTACCTAAGTAACTCTCTGGGGGTTTATAAGAAGTTGAGAAATTAACAAGACTGGCTCAGTTTAAATTGAGAAATTTATTATTTTTCAATTTGAGTTTTAGCATCTACTGAAATTTATAAATTAGAACAAATCCTGATATTCTTTGAACACAGGTTGTTTGGGCTTTAAAACTTACTACCCCATTTTATATAGCCAAACAAATGATTGTGTTTTTCTAAATTGACTGGCCCCTCAGTGACATCAGTTTTGTGCATTCTGTTTGCAAACCAAAGAAACTGAAATAGCTAGGTCTTTATGCAAAATTGACTGCACTAATCAGAGCTCTCTCTAGAGAGAGAGAGAATCAATGTGGTGTTTCTCTATATATTTTGTACAAAAATTGGCTTGTGATTATAGGTTCTGGCAAGTCTCACATCTTACAGAGCAAGCCAGGATGCTGGAGACCTGGGAGAGGGAAGAACCAAGTTCTAGTCTTTTCTGGAGTCCTGGGAATCAGAACAGATGTTGTGGTTCTAAACTGAAGGGTCATGCTCAGGACCTAGTTCCATGCTCAGGAACTGATGCTTCAGTTGAAGCCCAAAGCCAAGCAAGGCAGCCTGTTAGTTGGAAGGCCGGGAAGGTTCTCTGTTAAGTGGGAGAAGAGTCAACCTTGTATTTTACTCAGGCCTTCAACCCTCTACTAACTGTACGGGGCCACTAACATTGCAGAGGGCAGAATGCTTTACTCAATGTAGTAATGTTCATCTGATCCAAACCACCTCCCAGAAAAAGCCTCCCTGAGTATCTTTTGGTCTGGTCAGATTGACAGAATTCTCCATCAGGATAAACAGAGCATATAGTATTTAAAACATTTAAACACATCAGCATCTCATAATGAACACACTCTCAATTGATTGTCTAGTGATTGTCCATTATCAATATGTGACAATATGTGATCATGTCAGATACTGAAAGGGCAATGAGCAGCAACATTTGCATTCCCTGTCTCTTCAGGCCGTATCCTGCTGTTTCAAACCCTTGAACATCTACAGCTTCCTTTGTAGGGCATCCTTATAGTCTTGGTAAGCCATGCTAGTTTCCTGGCTCTCCGTTTCCTGTTGCCTTTTGTGTCTAGCTCCCAGAAGTACATTCTCTGCAGTGCCTTGTGCAGCCACACAGCCTCATTTGGTCTCTGCCAGCTCAGGGTACAGAGTTGATGTCATTCAGTGAGCATCTGCGGTAAGGACACCAAGGCTCTGGACCTAAGTGCTGCAGAAGCGAAGATTAGAGGGAGAGGTGTCAGGAGTCATTGTGGAGAATGATTTTGCTGTAAGTAATCAGAAGTGTGTAGTTGAAGATTATAAACCCAGATGTAGCATCAGGACCTGACTATTTACAGTACAGGAGGCAGTTTTCAAAAGAAGAGATGATCTCAGTGGGAGTCCTAGGTGTTATGCATTCAATTCTAAGTGGATTTTTCAGGAGAAGAAAAAATACCATTTGGTTATTTTTAAGGGGTTTAGGGTGCTGAGGAAAATAAATTTTATTGTAAACATGTAAGCTTTTGAATATCCTGTCTACATTTCCTTTCTATTGCCTGGGTCATCAGTTCATATTCTCCCTTGCTGTACTTTATTCATAATTACTTTAAGTAATAAAGATAAATCACATTCCCATAATCATATTGTATAAACACAATTAACCTTTATAAATCTACATGAAGCTTGTTATGTGTACATTTCTCTATAGCTGGATAGTCCATGTCTTTAGAAGTATCGCTTCTTAATCTTTAGTCCCATTGAAAGGCATTTTGCTTCCTTTGGAAAAAAATTTTCTGTTCCATTCTCATATCTTTTCCAACACCGGCCACGCTGACATAGTAGAATTCTTCTGAGGCTCCTTGCTGCTAAGCATAGAAATACCTGTGGGCTGCTAGAGATCATCTTAGGAGTGGCTGCACCTCAAAAACAGTCTAAAAGACTATTATAAAATACATAAATAATAAAATGAAATAAAAGCTCAGTGCTTTATTTAAAAATTCCTTCTATAATGATTAATTTTGATTGTCAACTGGGCAGCATCTGATTTAAGATGCTCAATTAAGAGATGAGTCCCTAGACAGGACTTTGAAGGCAACCCTGACATTCCCAAGAGGGATTACCGGGGAGATGACCCTCCCTAGAGTGGGTGCTGGCACTTCCTGGTTGGTGGAGCAGACAGAGACTTCGGAAATGCTGCTGCTTTCCCTCCTGCCTGTCTCACTCCCTTTCTCCCTTTCTCTCTTCCTCCCTTTCCCTGTCATTCTTTCTTCCATTGTGTGTAGTGATTGTGTTTAAGTACATGTGTGCACATAAATGCACACATGCAGGCCAGAAGAGGACGTCAGGGAGGGTCCTGCTCTACCATCTTGCATATCTCCCTGACACGGGATCTCTCACACTGAACCTGGAGCCGGCCCATTTTCTTTTCAGATGAGCTGCCTGGCTGGTGAGCAAACCTCAGCTTCCCTCTGGCCTCTTCCCTGCCCAGCACTAAGTTTAGCACCTCGTGTGTCCATGTCCAGCTTTAACCGGGGTGCTGGGCATGCGAACGAGGGGGCTGAAGCATTCACAGCAAGATTTCCTACCTACTGAGCTGTCTCTTTAGCCCTATAATTTTGACTATAAATGTAATGTCAGAAGACAGCATGGAAGGCGGGGAGCTGTGGTTGGGAATCGTGTCTGGCTAAAGACTCCAGTCTTAAGATTCTGATGCCGTCTGTTTAATGACTCCAGAAGGGGAGATGAGGAACCCACGCTGTCTTGATGCCCAGAGTGCCCTTCCATTCAGCGTGTCATGGTGGCTTTATACCCGCTCAACAGACCGCTGTACATCTGCGTGGAAGGAATATCTAGCACGTTTACAAGGATCATTAAAATTGCTTTTCCTTTTAAAATAATATTATAAAAATGAATCTTCCCAAAGCTTTATTGCTGGATGTTTTCAGAATTTTATTACTATTTCTTTCTTTTCGTAGAATCTTTTGTTTTATATATGTATATATAAATCTTAGCCACTTTACCAGTCCTTTCTCATTATGGGAAGAACAGTGTTGAGAGTGTCCGGAGGTAACAGCACAATCTTGAGTTGTCTTCAAATACGAGGAACCTAACACTAAATCCCCCTGTGAAGTCTGGTACAAAGAGAAGGATTTTCCTATTCAACAGTGGGTGCTCTGCTCTCTATACCTATACTGCAAGAGAAGTATTTAAAAAGACTTAAACAATCTAAATTGGCAGGAAGCCTAACATGTAGAAACCCTAGTCCTAAATAGGGAATACAATTTAATTTTTCCTTAAAAAATTTTTTTGGAGAAATTTAATAGATGAGCTTTTACCCCATTTTACTCCCTTCCAGGTACTCCTGGTTTCCCTAATTTTCATCAGTCTGGAGGTTTGGTTAGCTAAGTGTATCAAGGACTTTTCTCTACTAAGGTGAGGTAGTGGAAGGTCATGATAATTCCTAAGGGACGGGGCCATTCTAGTTCTGTTCATGGGTTCTAGTCCAGTCATGTACCCAGTGCTGCCACAGTGGGGAGGGTACTGTAGCGAACACCTGGCAGTGGCTGTTAAATATTGCACTGAAAGCTGTGCACATCACTGCTGGTTTCATTTCATTGGTTAGAGCATACAATGCGAGCCTGCTTACCTTCAAAGGACTTAAGAGTGCATGCTAGACCACCTAGCAGCACTGTGGACTGTGTCAGCAGAGCATCTCAGTATAGGTAGGGTAGAACCAGGATTCCAGGGAAGGAAGCTGTAGGCAAACTCCATGATCTGTAAAGAAACATTCAAAAATGTGTAAATTATAGACAAAGCTGATAAGGAGTCCCCATGTATATCTCAACTCATTTTTTTCTTTTTTTCTTTTTTTTTATTCGATATATTTTTTATTTACATTTCAAATGATTTCCCCTTTTCTGGACCCCCACTCCCTGAAAGTCCCATCAGCCCCCACCCCGCCCCCTGTTTTCCCACCCAACCCTTCCCATTTCCCTGTTCTGGTTTTGCCCTATACTGCTACACTGAGTCTTTCCAGAAAAAGGGGCCACTCCTCCGTTCTTCTTGTACCTCATTTGATGTGTGGATTATGTTTTGGGTATTCCAGTTTTCTAGGTTAACACCCACTTATTAGTGAGTGCATACCATGATTCATCTTTTGAGTCTGGGTTACCTCACTTAGTATGATGTTCTCCAGCTCCATCCATTTGCCTAAGAATTTCATGAATTCATTGTTTCTAATGGCTGAATAGTACTCCATTGTGTATATATACCACATTTTTTGCATCCACTCTTCTGTTGAGGGATATCTGGGTTCTTTCCAGCTTCTGGCAATTATAAATAGGGCTGCTATGAACATACTGGAACATGTATCCTTATTACATGGTGGGGAATCCTCTGGGTATATGCCCAGGAGTGGTATAGCAGGATCTTCTGGAAGTGAGGTGCCCAGTTTTCGGAGGAACTGCCAGACTGATTTCCAGAGTGGTTGTACCAATTTGCAACCCCACCAGCAGTGGAGGAGTGTTCCTCTTTCTCCACATCCTCGGCAACATCTGCTGTCTCCTGAATTTTTAATCTTAGCCATTCTGACTGGTGTAAGGTGAAATCTCAGGGTTGTTTTGATTTGCATTTCCCTAATGACTAATGAAGTTGAGCATTTTTTAAGATACTTCTCTGCCATCCGAACTTCTTCAGGTGAGAATTCCCTGTTTAACTCTGTACTCCATTTTTTAATGGGGTTATTTAGTTTTCTGGAGTCTAACTTCTTGAGTTCTTTATATATATTGGATATTAGCCCTCTATCTGATGTAGGGTTGGTGAAGATCTTTTCCCAATTTGTTGGTTGCTGATTTGCCCTTTTGATGGTGTCCTTTGCCTTACAGAAACTTTGTAATTTTATGAGGTCCCATTTGTCAATTCTTGATCTTAGAGCATAAGCTATTGGTGATCTGTTCAGAAACTTTCCCCCTGTACCGATGTCCTCAAGGGTCTTCCCCAGTTTCTTTTCTATTAGATTCAGAGTGTCTGGCTTTATGTGGAGGTCCTTGATCCATTTGGAGTTGAGCTTAGTACAAGGAGACAAGGATGGATCAATTCGCATTCTTCTGCATGCTGACCTCCAGTTGACTCAGCACCATTTATTGAAAAGGCTATCTTTTTTCCATTGGATTCAACTCATTTTTTATAGTACTACATATTATCTAGTTATTAATAAACAGATAATTAGAGCCTGTAAGATAGCTTAGTGGATACAAGTATATTTTGGTTAGTTTTTTTGGCTTTATTTGTTTGGTTGTTTGGTTTGGTTTTCTTTTGTCAGATTGACAGAAGCTAGAGTTTTCTGGGAACAGAGAGCTTTAACTGAATGATTTCTTCTGCCACAAAGTCTATAGGCAAGTCTTTGTGGGCATGTTCTTGATTAATGATCGAAGTGGCAATATCCAGGCCACGGTGGGTGATACAACCCTCGGGCAGGTGGGAGTATGGGTGGGGGCACCTGAGAAAATCCCCAGTCAACTAAGGCCAATGCTAAGATGAAGGGTTCCTCAAAAAAGCTTGATAGCAGGGCCCTATTACAGAGGACAGCATCCCTACAACTCATCAAACATAAGGGTTGCTGCTGCCTCCATAGAGCTTTCGTCCTATGCACTAATCTCTCTGGTGCAGGAAGGTACTCTGCAGGCTTCTGGAAGAAAAATGTGGACCCCAACCCAGTCACAAAACCTTTGACTTATAATCTGTCCTGCCTGCACAACATGCTAGGAAACTGATAGCACAGGACTTAGGGGAGTAGCCAACCAATGTCTGATCTGACTTAAGGCCTACTCCCATACCCAAATGGTTGGATGACCAAGAATCAGAGAGTAGACAACACAGAAACGTAGGAGAAAACCAAACACCAAACATGACGGGTTAAAACAAACAAACAGCCCTCAAGAAAAATGATTCTTAATGATATTTTTCTGCACTCATAGATCAGTACTCATAGATCCAGTCTTTATTAGAAAGGCTGCCTCCAGCAGCAGATGGAAACAGATACAGACACCCACAGCCAGACATTACAGGGAAGGAGAGTCAAAACTGGAGGTCTTCATCAAATTGCTCCCCTCAAAGCCCAGGGAATCTCAAGAAAAAGGAGAAAGCAAGATTGTAAGATTCAGAGGGGGTGTGGCCCTCTGCATCAACTAAGCAAGGTCCATATGGTCTCACAGAGACTGGAGCAGAAAGTGCAGGGCCGTCAGAGGTGTGCGCCAGTTCCTCTGCACACATTAACTATCGGCGTAGTATTTTTATGGGACTCCTGACTATGAAAGAGAATGGGGTTCTGACTCTTTGGCCAGCTCTTGGGAGGGGTTCTTTTCTTCCTCATGGTTGTCATGTTCAATTATGATATGAAAATTTCTGTTTAGTATATTTTGTTTTGCCCCATTTGGTTGGTATCTCTTAGGAGCCTGTTCTATTCCAATGAGAGGCAGAAAGGGGATGGGTCTGGAGAGGAGGGGAGGTGGGGAGGAACTGGGAGGGGTGGAGGGAGGGGAAACTATAACCAGGATGTATTATATTAAAAGGGAATCTATTCAAAAGAAAAAGGAAGGAAGGAAGAATGAAAGAACAAAGAAAGAAAGAAAGAAAGAAAGAAAGAAAGAAAGAAAGAAAGAAAGAAAGAAAGAAAGAAAAGAAAAGAAAAGAAAGTAATTTGAGCATGTAATGGGAAGCAGGGCATTAAGGGATTCCTGAGTCCATGAATATTGCCTCTGCTACTGCCTGAGCTCTTGTCCTGAGTTTCCTCAACGATGAACTATGATTTGGACGTATGATACAAATAGACCCATTCCTCCAAGGACTGCTTTTGGCCATAGTGTCTATGCAACAATTTAAACCAAACAAGGACAAGGCACTTGCTGCTGAATCTGGTGACCTGAGTTTGATACCCAGAACCTACATGGGGGAAGGAGAGAACAGACTCCTGCAAGCTGGCCTCTGACGTCCTATCTTTTGATGCTCTGAAGTCTCCCTTCATGCAGGAGCAGCTGTAGGAATAAGAAACACTCTCTATTGTGTAGGATATCTCCTGGAAAAACTATAAGGGAACAAATGTATATCACGATATTGAGTGTGCTGCTTACGTTTCCCATTAAGAAGTGAATGGCTTACATTCCCCTTTGTACCACAACTTTCTTTTAACTTAGTGGCTGTGGATGGTGATCATTTGTACAATTCAATATATTATTTTCAAAGAGCAACGACCCTGTTTATGTTTGTCCTGGGGTTGGGGATAATATTTTTAAAATCACTCTGCACTGTGATTGAGCTGGGTATGGTTCACCTGTCTCTGTCTAGCTCTCTCTGGTACAAAGAAACTCATTGCTAAGGCTGCCTATAGATGCGAACACGTCTTTATCAAACATGTGGTTCAGTGTGACTTGGTTTTGTTGGCACAGCATGGACTGTCCATGTCAGCCTTGGTCACAAAGCCTTTGGATAACTAGTAGACAGCAATCATTACCATTCTGGGCTGGATGGTTTAATTGTCAGTTCAGGGCTAGAGAACTCTGACTTGCTCTGTTTACCATCAGATATCTGCAGGCCTGGAATTATCAGCACTGTTGGAACAAATGATTTCCTGTACAAAAATTATTCAAAGTGTGCCAAAGGGGTAGAAGATAAAGTGAACTTTGATTTTAGCTGTGATAGCAGGCCTTCAGTGGAAAAGTAAGGAATGGTGGGGAACAGTGGGGTTCACCTGTTTGCAGGTAGAACAGCTCAGGACTACTTCACTCTTGGAACTGGGAAAGAGGAGTCGAAGCAAACATTCCTGGAGGGATTTATCTTTCCATGTATCCTGTGGAAGCGTAGGAACACGGCACAACATGCACTCTTCCAGAGCTGAATCCCACCTCATTAACAACTCCGACAATGAAGCAGAATTTAAAATGGTTGTAAATCTGTGCCTATAGCCAACAGAAAGAACAAAGGTTTTGGGGCAAGTGTGTTCTTGGTGGTATATGCTGTCCTTGTGAAAGGTTTGATTCCCCCCCCCTAAGCCAGATAAAAATCCTCTGCGCCCACCTGTGCCTGATGTCATTACCAGTCCCCTCAGCTTTAGGGCTCTCTAGATACTACAAAAGGCCTCTTTGCTACCCATTGGAATTCAAAAGACTTGAAAGGCCTGGAGGAGGCACTGTGGAGAAGCCATGGCTGGAATGAACCGCCTTTGAGTGGAGGAGAACCAGTTTCCCACTGGTCTCTGAACCTGGAAATCTTAGCATTTTTCCCCTGGGAGATGAGGTGCTGAAATCAGATTGCTGAAGCCGTGTTACATGAATGAGAGCTTAAAAAAGATTAAAGACGTTTAAGGCAAAGTTCAGATATATCTTTACTATCTTCCCCAGCACATTGACACAAAGGATTAAATACAGTTTAACAGGAAAGTGGAAAAATGATTTTAATAGAATATGGTCAGAATTCTGCAACTCAAGGATTGTTATCTATAGTCCCGAAAGTAGAATATTCTCACATAAAAATCGAGAAGTCATTGAAGTTGTAATGACATTCAGAAAAATCTCTATTTATTTTGACCTGAGAGAAGGAGGTAGGGAAAAATAAATCTCTCCTAGGAACCAATATTTTATTTCATTTTCTTCTTGAGTCACAATTGTGCCTGATTTATTGTTAACATCTCCCCCTGGCTGAGGCGGCTGAAGCCCCGAGCTGTGCTGGAAATATCTTTACAGTGTGCACAAACTTCACATCAAATAAATATTCCTAACAGATATTAGTGCTATTGAGCTAAGAAAACAAAATCTACTGGAAAGTCAAATCCACACTACCTTGTATATATCTCATTAGGAATTTAACAGAAGTCCCTTTCCTGGTACTTACTTTTCAAAATTAAATGAAGACCAAGATGATACTTTAAAGACATTCTGCATTCATTGTATATAGTGTAGAGAAAAAAAAATCTCCTGGGTGCGTAGTTTGAAGAGCACCCAAGAGATTCTGAGAAATATACTTTTTGAACACTTGAACTTCCTAGTGTCTTTTCAGTAGTCAATTAACATAATTTGACAATTATAGGTATAAACATTTTATAGGCACTTGGTGGCAAGAGTGTTAAGTGCTGAGCTCCATCCACTGATGCTGGCAGCCCTTGCCTGGCTCTGGCAGGGCACTCGAAGGAACGGTGGAATGTGCTCCATACTATTAATAAAACTCAAAGCATATTTCATCTTGACACCATATCACAAGTTTGACATTGCAGCTCCTCTCTAAGGAATTTTGAGTCATCGAGACATCCCCTAGCTACAACCCTATCTCAACTAGATGATAATTTGATTCAGACTATTTTAACACATGCCAATATGTATATCTCCCTTGAAAAGTGGAAGTATGCCCACAGAGGGAAGGAAGATAGCTTAACTGGCACTCCTTCTGTGAAGTTGTACCTCAGTAGTTTAAAAATTCCTTAAGTCTCACTCATTTTTCCTGTTTCTTCTTTTCTTCTTCTTCTTCTTCTTCTTCTTCTTCTTCTTCTTCTTCTTCTTCTTCTTCTTCTTCTTCTTCTTCTTCTTCTTCTTCTTCTTCTTCTTTCTTCTCCTCCTCCTCCTCCTCCTCCTTCTCTTCCTCCTCCTCCTCCTCCTCCTCCTCCTCCTCCTCCTCCTCCTTCTTAGCCTTTTCCCCTTCCCCTTCCTGTTCCAATCCCCTCCCCCTCCTCCTGCTCCTCCTCTTCTTCAGAAATGCTTTCATGAATACGACCTTCAAGAAAATGAAACTGAGTGAAACTCAGAAATTGTTCACTTTTAACTATCTTGATAAGATTCAATGTTTAATGAAATATATTTTGGGTCTTAAATAAGTGAGGTGGTGTGTTAAATAGAGACAGAAGTATTTTTCCAACACAAAAAGCTTGGCAATTGATTGACATGGCCACCTTTCTAGCTTCTTAAGCAGCTGGACCATTGCGTGTATGTCTAATACTGGAGAGCAGCCTCAAGAGGCAAAGAGGAAAGAAATCATAGCACAAGGGCATGCATCAAGGAACTCAGATATTAGGAAAGGAGTAAGAGTGGAGTGGCGTGGCAGCTCTGAACCTGCACTTTCCCTGTGGTACTCATTGCTTTCGTGTTTCCCCAAAGTGAGGTAGCATCCACTTGGTTTGGTTCTGTTTCCTGTTACTTGGCAATTTCTTTCATGTTGATTTGCAAATGAACCACAAGCCCTATTGCATCCAAAAATGCTCAGGACCAATGCAGTTAGGCGCTTTATGTTAGGTATATTAAAAATCAGTTTTTAATAGCCACTCCTTTTATCTGTACTCATGCTCATGAAAACATAAAGGATGCATTGTTCTCAGGTGTCTGTTCTCTTTGCTGGTCTGTGAGTCTGGGCATCACAACAGTCGGTCAGGGTTATGTGGAAGTACGTGCTAAGCCTTCTTCCCTGCCCAGGATATATCTTCTTAAATTTTCTTTGTTTAAAAAAAAATCTGAGCAAGATCTGAGAATATTTTCTTATTACTAAATACCACTTCCTCTGCTTGTACTAAAACCATGGGGGTGGAGAGCTGCCTCAGCAATTAGCACTTGCTGCTTCTCCAGAGGACCCCAGCTTGGTTCGCAGTACCCACACCAGGAGGCTTGCAACCATCTACATCTCTAGGTCCGTGTGGCCTGGTACCTCTTGTCTCTGTGGGCATGCTGTTCACATGTTTGTACCCACGTGCACAGACACATACCTACACAATAAAAACTTAAATTTAAGAAAACTCCATTATTATTTTCATATATATAATGATGTGTACATATGCATGCATAGTGTGTGTGTGTGTGCGTGTGTGTGTGCGTGTGCGTGTGCGTGTGCGTGTGCGTGTGTGTGTGTGTGTGTGGTGTTTGTACATGTACACATCGGTGGGAGACCCAAGGTTGACACTGGGAATCTTCCTTTCTGGCTTTCTACTGTATTTACTGAGTGGGGGGCACTCTCAATCTTGGAATTACAGGAGGGCCAATGTGTCACGTGCCATTTATGTGGGTGTTAGGGACCGGAGCTCTGGTCAAGCACTCTGTCCACCTAGCTACCTCCCTAGCTGAGTATTTTGGATTATAGCAACTAAATGCCATAAAGGTGAACCGTGGAGCATGTTATTAGCCCTTGACTCTATGTCTAGTCTTTGCAGTACTTTAACCTACCACATCAGCTGGTAGCCATAACACTGGGGACAATAGGGATTTGAGCAAATGCCAATACTTTTACAACTAAAAAGGAAAATCCACTTTCGCCGCATTGATGACTCAAATATTTTTGAGTCCTATCAGACATGGGTACATGCATAAGTCAGTTTAATTATTACTCCTGCTTCCCGTAAAAAAAAAAAAAAAACAAACTGAGGCTCAGAGTAGCTGGTTATCTAAGATCACATGGTTGCAAATGCCAGAACTGACGTACCCCTCTAGTCCCCCCACCGTTCATAAATTTAATGATAAAGTTATTCCTTCGTACCTACTTTTAAATGCTAAAGCTTAAAACTCTCATCACTGGTTATATGCATACATTTCCCCCTCTTTATGCACAGCTGATTTAGCAGGAAGCTGTGCTCGGGGTGCGGCACAGTTGTTGCTGACCGGATGGCAGCTGTCAGACAGGTGTCAGCAAGTGTGCATGTCTGAGTTTAGCTGCAGTTCTCACTGGCATGACTGGATACTGGCAAACTCTTGCCTTTCCTCCAAAATCCATCAAACAATCTGGGGAAGAACAGCTATCAGTGGCTTGCAAGGAAATCCTTGGAAGCCCTTGAGAAAGGTTGGCTTGCACCTGCTTTTTGATGACAGAGTTTGTGTCATATGCCTTTTTCCCCCTATGATTGTGGGGAAATGGTAGCTCCAGAGGACTGGGTTCTACAAGTGGAAAAGTTTCAACAAGCTTCTATTTTTTCATGTGTTCTTTTAACTTATAAGCAGAAAAATCCATGTGTAGGTGATAAAAACCCCTGTGAAATATATCTGAAAAGACTTCCTTTGCTATGTTTGAAAGTTCCCACCACTAAGGCACATCCACGTAGACACTAAGACAGTGTGCATGCGCTCCATAGTAATAGTAACTCCCTGTGTTGAACTATTTCAGTTTGAACCGTATTGGGGGAGTGTGGAGCCATCTTAAATGATAAGACTTCAATGAAATGAAAAACCAAGTTTGATTCTGTCAAGTTATGTCCCCATCCAGGATGCACAACTCCCAGGGCAATAATGGAAACTGGGTCTTTATCACAAATTAGAAAATGCATGTGATAGATTTTATTTTTAATTCTCAGCATCTGTGTGGCCTTGTGTGACTCTCTGAGCCTCACTTTCCTGACCTACAAAGGAAAGCTTATCCCACGTAATGCACAATATGCCGTTAAGCTCTTGGACTGTGAACATTGGGGGAAAATATTTTACCTATTTTACCTATTATCTATTGTTTGCTTCTGGGTAATGTGTCTGGTAAGATTTTCTCACACAAAATAAATGAACAAAACAAACTCCTACAACCTAACAAAGAAAGGCACACAAGAAAAATACAAAGCAAAAGTGAAAAGCAGATACAGCACCAAGATTGACCTTTCTCCGAAGAAGGTCAGCAGGTGTCCAGCCACATCTGAAAACACACTTGGCATCATTAGTCACATTGAAAGTACAATTGAAACCATGAGGAGCAACAGTATGTATCAGTCGTTTGACTGATGTAAGATGGTCACAGGACCCGGCAGGTGACAGTGACTGTAGAGCCTTAAGTCAGGGAGGCAGCCATGTGCCTAGAAATGGGCCTGTCCAGCTGTCAGGCAGTTCTCTGCTCAACTAATTGAAGAACTGTCAGAGCTTAAAGAATTCCTTCAAGCTGTTTACAGTGTAAATGAATGGAGAAGTCTTGACCCCATGTACATGTTATCACAACTGTGCTCTACTCATATTCTCTCCCTTTCACCATCTCTTATTCTTCCCACTGTCCTCCCCCACCACGGTCTCCTCCTTCAGCCCATTATTTCTTATTTTATACACTTCATCACTGAATAATTTTACCTAATGAGAAACTGATTTACTTGCATTTTAGTTTAAACCAAACCAGAGGTCTGTTTCTGTCCTGCTATGGGGAAGAACTAGTCAACCTTAGTAATTCCACAGACACTTGAGAACCATAATAGATAAATTCCATCCCTCTCTCCTTTCTCAGGAAAATAGGCTTAAATCCTTTAACATATCCTCAAAGAGCAAAATTGCAGGCCCACAGTGGCTCCTATTATACCAGTTCATTCACTGGTTTCTCGACTTCCCAGAGGCCCCTTTTCAGAGAGCCCTCACTTTTCTGAACACTGACTTTTCTACTCTCTGAGGAGTCTTGGTGGGCCAGAACACAAGGCTGCTGGACTTCCTTCATTAAAGGACAGATGGTTTTCCTGGGGCAGGGGATTATTTCCCTCTTTGGAGAATTCTTATATAGAGCCAAGTGTTGTGACCATGAAGGAGGCATTTGAGCTCCCACTATCCTGTTAGGAATCTCGAAGAGATGGTCCAAGCAGTTCTGTTTCTATGGTGCCCAAAACTGACAAGCAGTCCCTCACCTGATGCTAAGGTGAGAGCGCTGCTTCATTTCCGTTTTGAACTCTGCAAGATGGGTCTTGTGAATTGTTTGTTGTAGGCTAATCAGAATCTCAATATTTACCACCGAAGAAAGCTGACACGTGAAAGACCAGACTTTGTTCCTGCTTGTACCGGCTCTAGCTCATTGCCCAGCAGCATCTCGATGACGGATGTGGAGAAGGCAGAGGAACCCACGCAGGATTCAGCGTCTCATGACATGCTGCATCAAAAGTCCAACCCTTTTAACTGCTGCCAATTCTCTATAACAGGCATCAGGAATGGCCGCTGTCTCCTTTCTCCCCCCTCTGGATTTCCTAAAACTTCCGTCAATGTGATGGGCTTTGGCTTAGAAAGGAATGATATCTCTAAATAGAAATTTGAAATTTTTATATTTACCTTCTGTCCATAATTGCATGTAACTTACTCACTTCCTTGTCCGGTACTAACATGTAGAATTTCAAAAAAGATCTAGGAAGAAAAGTAGTTGGTAGTCGGCTGTGTTCTGTTTGAATGTCTTTGCATAGGAGGGAGAACAAACTTTTTTCTTTTGTTATAAAGAGCACATTTATTATATAAAACATTTTGCCTAATTTTTCACATGCTTACTGTTATTATTATTTCTTAGTCATCCATTTATCACTAGTGTTACAATGATGCCAATACATAATATTACCTGTTTACTTTGAATATTTTAAATCTTATTGTTTATTTTTACATGAGGCTGCTTGTAGTCTATGCTGGCCTTAACCTTACTCTATAGCTGAGGCTAGGCTGGACCTGTGGATCCTTCTGCTTCCACATCTCAAGGTCGAGGTTATAGGCATGCACAACGAGTCTTAGACCCATCACCTAGTTATCTAGCCACGCTGGTGATTGCTCCTGAACCTAGGCATGCGTTCTGACATTAAACTACATTTTCACCATCATAAGCTAATTAAATGAAAATCAATACAGGATTAAGGGGGGAGGGGGGAGGAAGCTAAACAGAAAGCAACCCATTTGTCCCTGGATCACCTATTTTGGGAACATTGACTCAGGGATTCTCAGACTTCACATGGTGCTCACATTTTACCTTGCTGGTTCCAAACCACTCCATCTTGCCTTTCGCTTCTGAAGCTTCTCTTCAGGAGAAGCAGGCTGATAATATATTTTGGGTAGTAGTAAAAGTTTGGCAGCTAACATCACAATATTTTTCATTTCCTATAAGCTGTTCATCTTGGGAATTTTGTCACAGTATCAGAAGCTGACTAGTACAGTGCTCTAGGAAACAAACAGAAACTGCCATTGAAGACTACTAGGATGTGCCCTTTTAATCTGTCTTATTCCCAGTGTCACTTTCTTGTGTCTACATATTAGATCCACTAATCAAGGAACCTTGGGCGAATTAACCAATGTCTCATAAGTTAAATTTCTCCAGCTAGAATATGCATTCTGGAATTACCCAGAATACATCCCTCTCTGATTCCTGTCTCCATACAGAAGCATATTATAACCTTCGTATTGATGATTGAATATGACTTTTTAATTAATCGATTGATTTAGACTTTGACAATTCCATGTTCGGTTACAATACATTTTTACCATATTTACCCACTTTATTACTTTCCCCCTACTCTTGAGTTCATTCTTTCAGAGTTCCCCTTCTACTTCAGTCTCTCTGTGTGTCCCACTGAGTGTAATTATGGTTGCTTGTATGAGCAAGGGTAGAGAGTTGGTTAAGGCTCTTTTTTGTGAATCAGTGGGAAATGTCAATGCATAATGAAGACAGTTTGGAGTGAATCACAGTGCTGTGCTTGGATGATTGTAAAGAAGACACAGAACACTAAGGTGTCATTTGCTGCAGATCTGATGTTTTCAAAGGTTCAGAGATGACAGGTGGAAAATAATCATGGAAAGGGACAAAGGAAAGAACTGGATAACCAGAGAGGTGTGTATCAATGAGAAAAGTCATGGCTGCATGACTTGAGAGAATGGGGAATGCAGGAAAGGAGAGGAGATGTAGAAAAAAAGAGGTGGTGATATATGAAGTACAGGAAAGATATTCAAATAAGAGGGTCCAGGCGAGAGTGATGCTGTCCTGGTAAGTCCTGAAACCTATGGTAAGGCTGGTGAATGAGTAAAGAGACGGTGCACATGCTTATTCTTGTCTATGAGATGATTACAAATTAGAGGCAACAATGACACTTGAAGACACTTGACCTTATTGGAAATTACTTTCTGTCTCGATATAAATTTGATATCGAATCACCCGCAGGGGCGACCTTGAGAATGGAACTGGACACATAAACTATGGTTGTCAGGATTATTTGGATTCACGTGCTCCCCCTCCTCCCTCTACTCTTCCTTTTTCTTTCCTTTCGAAAGAGTTTCACTATGTAGGCCAGGAAGGGCTTGAACTCAGAGCTCTGTGTAGCTCCAACTCCTAAGTACTGTGATTAATGGTGTCAACCACCATATCTAGCTATCCAGTTTTTTCTTAGAAGCATTCTTTAAGTTCTGGATGCTTGGAAACTTAGTGCTAATGCCAAAAAAGGCATATATACATGAAACTTAAAAGGCAAGAAAACTCTCTCTTCACAGTAGTATTCTGCAGATGACTCCCAGTGTGCACAGATGTAACCAAACTGTCAAGCACAGGCCCACATTACAAAGTATTTTAGAACACAGTAATATAGAAAGCAAGATCAATGTAAAGAAATAAAGACTACTGCATCATAACAGAAATCATAGGTATAAAAATACATAATGAAAATTTTAATTCCTATATGTACAGCAAATATTTTAAATAAAATGCCAGTGTGTTGATCAAGCCTGTCGACGTGGTTGCAACCATAGACTCTAATTATCCTCATGTAAACATCCATTGTAAACACAATTTACTGATTTGCACGCTCAACTAGAAAGACTCTAATATTGTCAGTGTCACTTAAATGTCCATGGTTTATAAGCCTAGACTTGTTCACAATAAAAAGGTTTGCTTTTTGTAGCAGGCAAGCTTTACTCGTCTTATAATGCTTCAAAGTGCTTGAAGCTTAATTTTCCCAAACCTCTTCATGCTTTAATTTTATAGAGCTAAAGGGGGCTTTGCTACACACACACACACACACACACACACACACACACACACACACACACATATATATATAATCTACTAAAAGAAAACTTATTTTAGCTTGTGGTTAAAGCAGACAGGAATACATTTTATGCCATTTTATTTGTTTCTGTTTTCTAAGTTCTGGAGACTGGAGTAGCCTTTGCATGCAAACACTTGGGCTATGAGCAGTGTATTCTGCCATGTAATATTTTATACACTTGCATCTTTTAGTAGCGGGGCACTTGAAATGGTTAAGGACTAGATTTGAAAACAGCCTCCACTTTAGAGTGTTCACAATCAAATTTATGTTCGTTTTGGGGATCTGATATTTTCTTTGGTTGTTTGGGCATGCAGGACGGGGATATGGTTCGTGGGGGGAAACTGAGTGGTGTCTATCCGAATGGACAGATAACCAACTTAATGGAATTTAGAGAAAGTTTGGAAAGAGCTGTGAAACATTGTCTCCCTTAGACGTTTGTACTGGCGGAGACTTCCTCCCCTCAGCTCCTTTCGCTATACCCATCTGGCACATTTTGGGAGCTATTTGGGGATGTCAACTCCAATAACGATGTTCATTGATAAGATGGTGTCAAAAACTCAATCCTGAATTTTGTGTTTAAATCAGATATGTCATTCACTAGAGAATAGTGAACACATTTTCTACTCTTATAGAGATTTAGACTTTTATTAGGAAATTAAAAGCAGCAATCCCTAATAGGCTTTTAGTAGCTGTGGTCTAGGTCATGCAGGACACGGTGGACAAGGAATGCTGTACTTTCTGAGTTCTCACTCTCCTTCCGTCAGCGTTGTTACTGGTTCAGCCTAGCGACACCTTGTAATTTAAAAGGAAATTTGCTATGAATAGTTTCTCATAGTTCCTATTAAGAAAGTCTTCAGAGATTTTAGACATTGTTAGTATATGCGCGTTGAAAATAATTCATTCACAAAACCAGTGACAATCAGCATGTGATTCTGTGGACTCTAAGAGCCAGACTCCTAGTTTTTAGGTGATGAGCTCACCAATACCCATCACCATTATTCAACACCAATCACCATTATTCAACACCAGTCACCATTATTCAACACCAGTCTCTGTCTCCCATGTGCGTGACTTAAAAGCTTCTACCACCATGCCCGGCTCTGTGGTACTGGGAAATAACCCAGAGGCCATGTATGGTAGAAAGCACTCTATCAACTGAGCTGCACACCTGCCCCAGTACAGGAAATTTTATGGAAGTTGGCCCCATGGTCAGGAAGCCCTTGTCTCCAACTGTATACCATCCATAGACTGGAAAGTCTGGAAGGACGGGGTAAGGGTTTTGTTCCAGCTGGAAAGCAGGAGAAAAGGAGAGTCATGCATGCATCCACCTCAAGGATAGAAGGCCTTCTCTTCCCCAGTTGTTGAACTTTTGTTGTTGTTGTTGCTTTGTTGTTTTGTTGTTTTTATGTTTTATTTTTTGTTTGTCTGGTTTTGGTGAACTAAATTGGAGCTGCATTTCAAGAACTGCATGTTTAAATCTTACTACAATCAGTAAGGGGAATTTTACTACCTTTGTCATCTTATTGATAACTCAGTAAAGACTTGGAAAGTCAGGTATATATTTTTTCTCAAGGTCAAATAACTAAAAATTGAGTATTCTGGAATTCATGCCAGTACAGACTTTTCAGTTGCATTTATACAACAGCATAATACTCTAATAATGATTATCAGTGTGATTATTATTATGATCCAGCACAAATGGCAGCTGTGAATTCCCCAGTCTGTGCCAGTGCTAAGGTAAGCATATTTATTGACGGATCCCATTATGAAACACAAGAAAAACAAATAGCACAATACAATCATCTTTTATCAGTTGTGTAGTGTGATCTGTTTCATGAATAGGTAAGGACTCCCTTCCCAAAGTGCAGCTTCTTCTTTAAGTTGTGCTATGGTTTTGGTTTGCATTCTTCACTGACTTTACTCAACACTGATATGTGATTAAATTGAATATCGCTCAAATAAAGAAATAAGCCCATTTCTTTCCATTAACCTGTCAGCATGTAAAAGGGCTGAGAGAATGATTTACTTCAGGAATCAATGTGCAGGCAACTCTTTCCAATCCTGTGTAACTTTTGATTCTTCTAGTCTGTCAAGCCAGTAATCTCTGTTTTGTTTTCCTGGACTTGAGATTCCACCCCAATCAGCTCCAGTGACATGAACTAGATCTATTTCTATTATGGGATTGTTTTAGCAAAATGTTATTGATGAAAAAGTAGAAGGCACAATGACAAGAAATTGCTTAACTGTCATTAGACTTTGCTCTCTGAGGCATTTAGAAAATTGGGGGAAACCAGCAAAGTCGATAATAAGTTCTCTCAAGGAACGTTTGAGTGATGTAAGAGAAATGTAAATATATACATTACAGTGATGGGCATGGGGAGAGATAGGGCAAACAAAAGAAGACCTAGGAGAGTGCAAGGGAAAGGAGACAAAAAGGGAGGAGAGAAAGTGGAGAGGTGAGAGAAGAGAGGAGGAGGGGAGATAAGAGAGAGAGACAGAACAGAGACAGAGACAGAGACAGAGACAGAGAAGCAGCAAGGAGAGAGGGGAGGGAGGGAAGGAGAGAGGGAGGGAGGGAGGAAAGGAGAGAGGGAGGGAGGGAGGGAGGGAGAGAGAGAGAGAGAGAGAGAGAGAGAGAGAGAGAGAGCCAGCTGGACTATATTTGCAGGTACCCTACAGATATTACAGAGTTTTGTGTTAGGATATCACAGCTTGGAGCTTTGTGTGCTATATGTGTGATATAAGACCACTTTGTTATCTGATTTGATGTGTGTGTTTAAAAACATCTTACCCATTGCAAATGTACTGCAGATGTTGCAAGGCTCCATCAAATAAGAGGGCTTCTTCTTAAATCTGAAATCATCAAGCCCACCAATTTACTCATTACTATTAACAAGATCAAATCATAGCAATATCTAACTCAGCAGGCATTTATTTATTGTTGTTATTAAAAATGTCTGGCACTGCAGGAAAAAAAGACTTATGAAGAGAGTAATACAAATAAGAGTGACTCACGGGGAACCTAGCGTGTGATAGAACTGTATGAACACTGTCCCTCCTAGACATACGTGCAAGATAGGAATCACTTTACATGTTTGGGAGCTAATGTGTGAGTCCTGGGAACTGAACCTAGGTCCCCGAAAGAGTAGCTCTCAACCACTGAGCCATCCCTCCAGGCCTTCGAAGCATTCTTATACCCACAAAGGGAATAAAGCCTGAGTGGAGGACCTTACCAGGCCCTGGCTGCTACATTTTAATGGCACTGCTGTCCCATTACTGCAGTTAAAATAAAATTGGATGTGTAGGTATACTAAAAATATACATATCAAATCGTATGCACGCAAGAGCTAATGTGTATAAAACCCTATCCCTATTGATAAGTAAACCTACTCATACGTGGACCTATACACTGGTGATGTCCCCTTGCATCTGTGCATTTATTTTTGAATTAATAATATTTGAGCAAGTCGAGTATGCACTGCATAGAGTAGGACTGAGATAAAATCAAGAAGGAAAATGCTTCATTTAATCTCAGAGGCTCTCATAAATACATCAACACTGTGAGAGAGTCTTAGAGACCGGAAGTAGGCAGATGGATGTGTGGAGGTGACTGCGTATGTGCCATGCCCATCAGACTAGCTGAACTAGCTGAGGGAATGACCGGGGGTGGGTTCTGGAGAGCGCTCTAAGATGAGGTTGCTGGCAGCTTTCAGTGATCTTTGTCATTACAGAATTGTGGAGACTGGGAATCTGCACTCTGGAGATGAGCAAATGCTGTTTTTGCGTTTCAACAAAGGGAAAAATATTTTATAAAGACGAGGCAAGCTTTGTCTCAGAACCAGAGTGTGGTTTCCTACTTTGGTGAGATGATGTGGCGGTCGTTAGGTCCCAGTGTGGACTCCCCGAGCTCAGCAGATGTGAGAACAGTATATGTCATTTTGAATAGCATGTACGTCTGTGGTGTGTCAGAACAATGGGTGAGAATTGTTTATATGTCATTATCTCCTGTCCTTAGCCCTGGCTATCTTTTCCTGATGATACTTCCTTTATTCACTGGGAAAATAAATGTTATCCAAGGGAACCATATTTCTACATGTTGTATTCGTGTGTATATTGTAATTCATTGACTCATTTTTGTATGTGTGCATGATATATATGTGTGAGTGTGGATGTACGCACCTGCTGCACACTGGTGGGGGTCCGAGGACAACTCTTGGCCGTCAGTCCTCTTCTCCCATCTTATCTTGAGGTGAAATCCCCATCGTATACACTGCTGAACTGTATACCTCAGGCTAGCTGACTCCTATCCTTCTGTGAGATGCTTTCATTTCTGCCTCCTTTGTCTCTACAGAGGAGCTGGGGCTATAGATTCATACCACTGTATTCACCTTATCACGTTGGTTCCAAAGATGGAGCTTGGCTTGTTAAGCTCAGGTGGCTAGCACTTTTCCAGAAGAGCCCTCCCCTAGTCGCTGCCTGCTTCCTCAACCAGAATGCTTTTCGTTGTGTTCTTTCACATTTGGGCATAAGGTGGCTTCAGTCTTGTTTAGATCCAGATCTCTCCCTGAGATCTGCAAGCCTTACTCTCCTTCCTTTTCAATGCCAGAATGGGAACAAATGCTTCTTTCTCTCCTCCCTTGAAACCAGTTCCTTTCCTGTTACCTCACACAAGCCAGCCCACATGCAGATAGGTCAGAGCACTTTCCATCTTTAAACTCAACCAAAACAAAATCTTCCAGCACAGGGCATCCATGTGTTATGATTAATAAGCTATATGTCTGGTCCCTTTTAAATAAAAGCTTCTGGAAAGAGGTTATTGCACTTGATGCCTCTCATTCTCATTCTCATGTTTTCTCATTGATTTTTCTTGTTGCACAGTTTCAACACTCACACCGGTTGTATAAGAGAGTTGGCTGAAGTTTACCCCCCAAAAGCCATGCAAGGTTGAAAATTCTTCAGAAAGAGTGACTGGCTACAAAATCTCTTCAACATCCTGCTTGAAGAGAGTTGGTGTTAGAAGAAAAATTACCCCTGATTGTCCTCAGTCTCCATAATATCCATCTACTGCCCACCTCTATTTGACGTACTATTTCTTTTGACTCCTAGGTAAAAACCTGTGGAAGAAAGCCTTAGCAGACCAATGGCTTCCACATCCCTAAGCTGAGAATATTAGGAACATTTGAAACATATAACATATTTTGTTGTTATTATTGTTGTTGTTGTTGTTGTTGTTGATGATGATGATGATTTATGACTGCCTTGCTATAACCAACCTACTGGCTGTCCCTGCTAGTATGCATGGTAAATGCCATGAATCGTAGCTGTCATTTGTTCTGTGACTATCAAAGTTCACTTCTGTTGTGGAAAATTCCCTTTAGGGGTCAACCTGAATCCCTGTTTATGGGCATGGTCACTTGTATTTAGGTCTCCTTTTTGAGTGAGACTGCATCATTTATAAAAGTCATTTGTGATGGGAGCTCAGTCTTGGTATTGTTATTTTATATATAATGTTGTGCAAATGATTATAAAATCCAGTCAGACCCAGAGCTGGCACAAATGTCCCCATGTAATTGTGACTTCCTGACTTATGGACCTCAGTCTACCCTAGTACTGGGTTTCTGTGAGACCTCACCTGTGGATCTAGGCAACGTCTGTCCTTAACAGTTCTGTGAACAGAATACGATGATTATTTTAAATTACCCTTTGTTAGAGTAACTGCAGAGTTCCCTTAAATAGAAAGCTTGCCTTGCATTTGAAAATAAGATTATGGCTATTAAAAAATAAAAAGGAAAAAGAAATAACTCATTCATGAGTTTCCTGAAACGGGTCTCTCATATTAGCCAGGCATATATTTACAGCTTTGTCATCTGTTGATGCTTAGATGTCTTTACAAACAAATCATCAGGAAGGATGTGGAACCCAAGCAAATCATTGTAAGGTACTTTTGCTTTGTGTGCAGCACCTCTCAGACTATTTTATATCTTTGTAAGACAACATTTGGCATATTGGGTGTTTGAATTGAAGCATTTGGCCAGATAGACTACTAAAGATTCATGGATCCCCTTCAGCTGAGGGTTATTTTGCCAGTGTGCATGAAAACCTTTGAGGAGCTAAGAATTATGTACTGAAAATGTAGCTTACCTTTGATGAGTGTTCAGAGTCTCTCAGGCTCTGGAGCTGGTACCTCCTATAACATTACAGTCTTTACAACTATTAGGTCTGTCTTCCCAAGGTATATCCTTCAGTCTTCCTCCATATCAATGCACAGTTATCCTCGATGTTTATTTTTTCCTGTTTCTATTTTTTGAGTAAGATCAAGATAACCTGAATGCTCCATAAGAGAGCGAGAGTTGACTTTTCAATCATTCACAGAACACTTTGAAGATCAAGTCAGAAGCTGAATAACCTAAGCACTACACGCAATCCTAGAAGTCAGAAGAGAGCAGAAGACAAACTGTGCTTGGCTCCAGTCCTAGGTTCTCTGTGGGATGTTTGCAGAAGTCCTTAGCTCTACCACACTTCAATTACATCAACTCTAAAAGAGTCTAACTTCAGTTATTCAAAAATCCTTAGCATTATGTAAAGCTTTTTATAGATATACCTGGGAAAACAGTAATCAACCTTTTAGTATGGATTTTATTTTTTAATAAAAAAATTGGGAATGGTGTTATGTTAGCTATACATAATCTCTGTTTTAGTGAGTGCTAAAATAAATTAATTTAGTAATTTTTCTTTATGAAAATTACCAGAGGAATTAGATCTGTCTTTGAGCACAAATGCAAGAGCCAAAAGAACAGTAAATGCAATTTCAGTTTCATTCATCTGCTTTCAAAGACTGAGACAAACTTGGACCTCTTCCAAAGGACCAAAGTAAACAGAAAGGAAATGTTGGAAGGTTGAATCAGAGCCAGGATAAACTAGGATTTTCAGTGTTTGGGATGGATATTGGAAATGGATCCAAAACATGGTTCAAGGGCATACATTTATTCCTGGAAACCAGGCCAAGTTGCTTCAATTAGTACTTTTCAGAATTAGGAAATTAATTTGTATCAATATTAATCTGTACAGGACACTACCAAGGATGTATAAAGGGGCTCCTTGACTAATAATGTATTTTCTCCCTATAGTGTCATTGACTTAGATCAGTTAACTACAATGTAATGTTTTTTGTCATACCAGTAAGGATGCTGTATTTGACACAATTCCATGATTGTTTCTTTTCAGTTTGTCTTTGATTGCAAATGAAAAAGTTCTGTTTTTAAGAGAAGTTTAGAAGATACCATACATGTTGAAGGATTGTGTGTGTGTGTGTGTATAAAGGAAAATAATTATAAATGGGGTCAACATACCATTAACCCTTGTCTTGTTGTGTGATGTTTAATTAGATCGATACAGAAACCAAGAACAAAGCAGAGTGATGATATTGGCCCTGCTACGACAGACTTCTGAGAGAGCTGCCCACATTCCAGTAATGAAGTCTGACCCTAATTATTCAGGTTAGTGTCATTACTTGTTTCTGCTCAGATTGACTTAGAATCATTCCACATTAAGAAAAACATGTTTTCTGCCTTGTAAAATCTGGCCAAATAGCTAGTGACCGTAGCATTCCATAACAAAGGAAGAGCTAAGGAGCTGCTGTCCTGTCCAGAGATGCGCAGCGGAGTCCGACGGCGTGCTCGGCCGTGTCTTGGCTGATTGGGAATGGTCCTTAAGAGAAATTAAACTTTTTGTATTATTGATTTTTAGAAAAATGACAGAAATTGTTGAGTAGTTATTTGGCCAGATTTTACAAGCCCGAAAACACGTTTTTCCTACTGTGGAATGATTCAAAGTCAATCTGAGCAGAAAGAAGTAATGACACTAACTTGAATAATTAGGGTCAGACTTCATTTTTGTAATGTGGGCAGCTCTCTCCGTTCTCTTGGAACTCCAAGGCTGAAAGAAACACGGTAGGATTTGAACTCTGAGCCTAGTAAAAGGTACCCTTGCTACTTGCAAATGGGTCCACTGTTTAGCCAGAAAAATGATAATCAGATGCCCAACATGGTTGAAGGTTATTCTAGGGTGGTAAATTGTTAGTTTTAAGATTTTATTATTAGAGTTATTCATTTACGTTTTTATTTATCTGTTTGTTTATTTGTGTCTTGCCTGCATATACCAATGTGCACCATATCTGTGCCTGGTGCTTGCAGAGCTCAGAAGAGGTGGGCGGAGCCTCAGTAATTAGCTATGGATTATTGTGAGTTGCCAGGTGGGTGGTTGCGACTGGACTAGAGTCCGGTAGAAGAGCAGCCAGTGCTCCGAATCACCGTGTGTCCCCAGCCCGAACGTTGCCATTTTTTTAAATGCTAATATTTGCAGGTTTTAACTAGCTATTTCTTTATACTAATTATAGCATAGTTCACAGTAATGTTGTCATTTACTAGAAGGCAGCCTGAGGTATAAATGTCAGCCTCATTCATTTCTTCAAAAATAGTCAGAGTGTATGTTCTGCCGTGTGGTCCTGGGCCGGAGCACAGTTTCTATTCTCTCTAATCCTGTTTTTCGCTAAGTATCAATTTATATTACCCTTCATTACAATTCACTCAGTTTGATTCTGATTTTACTATAGCATTACAAGGGACATTTTTGGTTTATTTGTAAAAGATATCTTTTTAAGTTATAATTTTCTGCTGTTTTATTTCATTTTATTTTATTCATCTTATCTTATTTTATTGAGACAAGGCTGGCCTTGGAGTTATTCTGGAGACCAGGCCGGTCTTGGACTCACAGTTATCTGCCAACCCCTGCCTCACTCCCAAGTTCTGGGATCAAAGGTGTACACCCCCATTCCTGGCTCGAATAATCCAGTTGGCAAGCAGCTGTTCCGCCGGTCTTGTTTCTGGTCCTAGGATTCTGATAGACTCTCTTGATCCATGGGAACGTGTGGGATGGTGTATACAGACACAGAAACAAATGCACAGAAACAAATCTTGCTGGGAAGTTACTGTACGCTTTCTTATCAGAGCCAGGGCTGTGTGATGCTCTTTAGTTAACAGTTGAAAAGGAAATTAAAATGGCATCAGAGCCTAGTTTTTAGAGTGATGCCTGATTCGCTGCTCTTTTTTTCCTTCCCCTGTTACTTCCCACACATTTGGAAGTGCTGGTGCCTTAGACTCATACTCACAGAACCTAGGACTAATAAGGAAGTGAAGTTCACAGCCTGGAGCGCTCTGTGGCCGCTGGGCACCCGAGCGTGGTCTCTCAGTAGCCAGAAGGCTCTTTTCAAGGAGGTTAACTTAACCTTGAGATTGCAACCACCCGTTTGTGTTTGGACCACTGCCATGCGACCTTGGGAAAATCCCAGCTCTAAATAGCAGCAGAAAGGAGAGCACCATTTCAATTGCCCATAAATGAGGGTTAAATGGACCGCTGTACACAAAGTGTTGATCACAGCCTTCATCTGCCTCTGGAATCCTATTGATAGGTCCTGTTTTGTAGATATGTTTTTACAAAGCCCTCTACCTGGCATACTGTCACTCAGCACCGTTCTGCCATGTGTTGTCAGTGTAAAACTTAACCCTGTTTGCTGGAAGAGATATGGGATATGACATAGCTTTTGTGAAATGTATGAATATCTGAGTGTTACTGAATTCCCTAATACATGTAGTTTCTTCTATTTATGAGGACAGAATTTTTCTGTTTTGTATTTTTTAATACTTTTCTTGGTAAAGCCATGCAAGTCTTTACATACATACATATATGGATACAAGACTACAGACAGATTAATAGCAGAGCCCTGGGCTACTAGAGTGAGTAGGCTTTCTGGAAGGCTCTGTCATTTGCTTGCTGTGTGACCTTGGGCTATCTATGGTTCTGTGCCTGTTTCTTTATCTGAAAAAAGTGGCTGGTGGCATGACATTCCCTCAGTATTGTTCCAAAATCTAAATACTGAAATGTATGTCACTTTCCTAGTGCACACAGTCAATACTCAGTAAATACAAACATGAGTCATTGTGAATGATTTAAATATAGCTATTCTCTCTCCCTCTCTCTCTCTCTCTCTCTCTCTCTCTCTCTCTCTCTCTCTGTGTGTGTGTGTGTGTGTGTGTGTGTTGAGGCTTAGAATTACAAAGTGCTAAATCAGGAAAATAATATTAGTACTCGGCATTCCATACATTCATCTCTCCCAGTTTTAATAATATATCCAATAACTATCTATGTTCAGCAATAGAGTGTTTAGTCATAGGGATAATGGTGTCAGGTATAAATGGCACAATTAAAAACACTACGGGAGCTAACTTACTCAGAAAGTTGCAATGCGAATATTCCTTCCTAAAAGCCTCACGGATGCACAGCGAGGAAGAATGAGAACATCTTATTTTATTCCCTGATGGGAATCTATCCACATCAAATATACAACATAATTCTGCTGGTGGGCAGCCTCTGCTGAGACTCCCTGCCTCATCATCCAGGCCTTTTAGAGACGGAGATAGCTGGGCATTGATTTCAATTTTTAAGGAGTCAATACATTATAAGTGTAAGTTAAAAGGGGAAGGAGACCATGTGGTTCTTAGAGATATTTTGGGCTATGTCTAGTTTAAGACTACTAATATTAACACATATTTGGAGCTATGCTCATGTATTATTGTCAAGTGCTATTTCTATGCCACCTAAAATGTTTCAAAATGGAATTTATGCAGTTTGTTTCTGGACTATGAAATTAATTTGTTCACTAGTTCATGGAAAAGCCACCCAATAGGCACCCGTTCTATGATAAGCACTGTCCTAGGCACTGAGAGACAAAGATGAGGATGATGAGGATCTGTTTCTGACCTTGGGAGCTGGCTCTACGAGGACTGAAGGGAAAAGAAAATAACTTTCAAACAATAGACACAGGATTAACTCTGTAAGGAAAGATCAAAAAGAGGTCTCAAATTACAGCCAAGGATGGGACTGTCATGGTTTGTATGTGTTTAGCCCAGGGAGTTGCACTATTTGGAGGTGTGGCTTTGTTGGAGTAGGTGTGTCACTGTGGGTGAGGGCTCTAAGACCCCTGTCCTAATTACCTGGAATTGAGTGTTTGGCTAGCAGCCTTCAGATGAAGATGTAGAACTCTCAGCTCTGCCTGCATCAGACCGCTTGGATGCTGCCATGCTCCTGCCTTGATGATAATGGACTGAACCTCCGAACCTGTAAGACAGTCCCAATTAAATGTTGTCCTTTATAAGACTTGCCTCGGTCATGGTGTCTGTTCACAGCAGTCAAATCCTAAGTAAGACAGGGAGTCACTAAAATCTTTCAAGAACTGAAACTCAAAGCAATGGGTTGAGTAAGCAAATTCTTCTGGCTTCTGTTGGGCAATGGACTTTAGGCCAGTTGGGGAGAGCAGGAGGACCAGGGCTAAGGGAATAATGGCGTTAGTAGGGAATGACTGAACTGCTTGTGGAGCAGTAAGTAGTCCCCATGAATGGAACATAGGAATCACTTCAGTTTCTAGAGGTGTTTCTGTAGTGGCAGAACATTGTCCAAACATCTGAGAGACCCTAGGGTTAAATCTCAGCACTACAAAACCAGAGAAATTTCTCTCAGGCTTGGAAAAGCCCTGTTGTTTGCTGATGGCATAGTGAAGTGCTAGGAGAGCCTTCGACTTGAGTAGGATGAGAGGATCCCCTACTGTGAGCCACCTTGGGCAGCAAACACAGTCTGCTTAGAAGAGCAAGATAGTGAACTGACAAGCAGCCATGTCTACTTCCTGGCTGGGAGGGTTTGCACAGTAGATGTTTATTAGGCCCTGGAAGTCTCTTGAATGGCTGAGAAGGGAGCCATTAAGGGCAGTGAGCTGGCTCCGGCACAGGGCCTCTAACTAAACTGATGAGTTTGAACTGTGTCCCCAAAGCTTCGGGGAGTCATCATGGGTTTTAAGCAGGGCAATGGCACCATTAGGCTTGAATTTTAAAAGCTCTTGTTGGCCGCTCTAATCTAACTGGACCGCGACTTTGTGTCCCTGAAGGGACTGACAGGAGCTTGCAGTGTTTCTAAGGCTGGTGGTCACTCAGGCTGCCGAAGGGATTGGGGTGAACACAGACATGGAGAGAGGTGGCTGGAGGAAGGTTGCTGGGTGAAGATGGAGGCAAAAGCAGAGCCTGTGGAGAATGCCCTGAGCCTGCAGAAGAATCCTGTAGTAGCACTGTGAGCACTGAGGGGGTCAGAGCAGGTACAGGGGAAGAGAAAGGCTGATTTCAGGGACGCTGGGTTTGATTTGGAGGCTTTGCTGTAAAAATAAGTGGAGACATTTTGAAACCTGTAGAAAAGTCTATAATGTAAAATGAAGATATTCATTATGATAGCACTTGAGACAAATGTAGAGCTTCCAGGGAAAAGGAAACAGTTTTGTTGAAAAACTGTTTGCATGAGATTGGCTTACAAGACATTTTTCTCAATTTCTAATTGATATTGGAGGGCCTAGCCCACTGTGGGCAGTACTATGCATATGCATATGAACCTGGGCTGTATATGAAAGCTATTTGAGCAAGCGCTGGGCTGGGGTGGGAGTGGGGCAGCGGGCAAGCCAGTGAGCCCCATTTTTCTAGGGTTCTTGCTTGAGTTCCTGTTTTTGCTTCCCTGGATGATGCACCCAGAAACTCAATAAAACCTTCCCCGCCCCCACTCTTTTTTTGTCATGGTATTTATCACAGCAACAATAAAGCAAACCAGATCATGAGGCTAGGTATGAAGATTTGCTGTTTCTTCTTTCATGTCATCGAGGAGTATCTGAGCCACAGCGAGGAGCTGGCACATCTTCTGAAAGTCATGAAAGTTCACCTTTGCAGTAATTTTATTCTTTATAGTGTCAGTTGTGTATGGTCAATACAGATCTGAAAATTCTACAAGGAAAATTCCAGAAATGAACAGTTCATACATTTTAAGAAATGTATTATTGTGATTATTCTGTTTTATTATTAGTTATGGTTAATCTCTTCTTGTGTCTGATTTGAAAATTAACCCTTGTTGTTGGTATGTACAAGAAGATGCTATGTATAAAAATTTGGACTATATTCTTGGAGAGCTGGGAAAGTTTGCTGGGCAAGTAGGGTTTTTTTTTTTTTGTTTTGTTTTTTATTTATTTAAACCTGATTCCAAAATTCAGATATACCACAGGTAGGTTTGTTAAGGTACACAGCTAGAAACTAAAATGTAAACAGTTAGGGGCTAGGAAGATGGCTCTGTGGTTAAGAGCACTGGCTGCTCTTGCAGAGAACATAGGCTAGATTCCCAGCACCCACATTGCACCCTATATCTAACTGCAGTTCTAGGGTATTTGACACTTTCTTTGGCTTCTGTGAGCACCAGACAGAAAGTAGTACACAGACATACAGGCAAAGAAATCACTCATATGTATAAGATAAAATAAAAATCATATTTTAAAAAGTAAAGTTCAGTTGCAATGAGACAAAGAAAATAGAAAGTTAGGAAGAACATGCCGTGAATAAGAAGCCCTCTAAAGAAAATTTTCACCCTCAACGGAGGAATGGATACAAAAAAATGTGGTAGATATACACAATGGAGTACTATTCAGCCATTAGAAACAATGAATTCATGAAATTCTTAGACAAATGGATGGAGCTGGAGAACATCATACTAAGTGAGGCAACCCAGTCTCAAAAGATCAATCATGGTATGCACTCACTGATAAGTGGATATTAGCCTAGAAACTTGGAATACCCAAGACATAATCCACATATTAAATGATGTCCAAGAGGAACGGAGGAGTGGCCCCTGGTTCTGGAAAGACTCAATGCAGCAGTACACGGGAATAGCAGAACAGGGAAGTGGGAAGGGGTGGATGGGGGAACAGGGGGAGGGAAGACGGCTGATGGGACTTTCAGGCAGTGTGGAGCCAGAAAAAGGGGAAATCATTTGAAATGTAAATAAAAAATATATCGAATAAAAAAACAAAACAAAACATTCAGGTCACAATAAAAAAAAATGAAAGAAAGAAAATTTTCCTGAGGCCAGACATATGTAATAGGATAGAGAGGGTTTACTTCTTATTACCTGGAGAGATTTGCAATTTTGTAATGAGTTAATGGGAGGGAAAGCTGTAAGTAATGATTAATGGAGTAGTATATAATTAGGAAGTTATATTGGTACAGGCATTCATTTTAGGCCGACACTTGCCAAGTATACACACAAGGCACTTCTTGGTTCCCTGTACATCCTAGAGACACAGATATATAAAGCTCAGTAATCATCAAAGAGCTGAATGTTGGGGTACAACACCCCATTGTATGTGAAAAAGCAGGTCATTTATGAGCTGACTTTGAGGGCATTAGATACAGAGTATGGACTGTGCACAGACAGAATGCTGATCTTCTGTCACCTTAGGCAAGGGCTCTGTGCTACCATTCCACTGTCCTGTTTAGGTTTCTGTCAGGGCAAGTTGGAACGCCCTTTTAGAAGGAGGGATACAAACACCTGGTCCCTTCCTTTCTGCAGGCTCGGTTGTAACGTTGTTTCTGACCTTGCCTCCTTGTGGCTTTTTTTCTTTAACAATTTATAGCAATCTTCTTTGCCTGTGCATTTCTTCTCTAACTGTAAGCCCCAAGAGAGTAATGACTATCTGTTCCACAACAGCCTGTCTAGTTCACACACCATGCTTGGCACAAAGGGAGTAGGCCATATGCCTTTGATACAACATGGGTGGTCTAAATAGCAGTCAATAGATTAACCATGTCTGGGCCATACTCTGAAATAAATAATGCATGGTGAAAACAAGGGTGAAGTGGGGAGGTGGGGGGGGGAGGAGAGAGAGAGAGAGAGAGAGAGAGAGAGAGAGAGAGAGAGAGAGAGAGAGAGAGAGGAGAGAAGTGATCACAGAATGGTACATTAAACCATAGAAGAAAAGGTTTTCCATTGACAAGATTGTATGAACAAGAAACATTTCATTGAAATACTGAATTCTATGGAAAAGAAATGCTTAAAAAAAATCTGTTGTGAATGAATTTAGCTGTCATCACTTATGCCTAAATTTTGAGTAATCAAGAAAATCTTCTGTTTATTGAATTTTGTCATGATGAAATCATGGTGATTCACTACAAACTTATAACCCAAGTGGTTCATAAGAAATCTGATTTCTAGGAAACAACGAGAAATCTTGTTTTGGCTCTATCACACATTTTCCTATGACCACAGTATATAATCAATAGCCAAGGTCACATCCAAGTGGCTCTATCACTTTGTCATTGCAAGTAATATCAACTCTCATTAACCATTTGGACTGCAGGGACTCCTAGCAGCCTGCACACCACATCAGTCTAATCAGCACGCAAACACGGAAGTTGGGGAGGCCTATGTGTCCCCACTGCTAGCTGTGAAGCTGTTGACAACGGAAGGCTCTGGGGAAAATATTCAATTTTCTTCCAGTGTGGCCCAGAGTAGGTCTGCCAATCTCCAGTGCATGGGTCCCCACTCATGAGTGTATGACCAGCACAAACTGGATTCCAGGGGTTACTGAGAGGGAGCAGGGCATTAAATTATGTTGTGTGGAGGTGGGGGCTTTGCAGTATATCTTAGAGGAGTAGATTACTATGATTAACATGTATTGGATGAATGTGCGAAATTCTTAACGAATATAAAAGTATTGTATCAAAACTAAAAGTTTGGTTGATCTTTGTAGATAGGGTAATGGAAACCCACAAACTTTAACCAAGGATCAAGCAATCTAATTAAATGTTAGCCATAATAATAACCTCATTTTTTTGACAAAAATAAAATGGTAAATGGTAGGTCTACAGCAAAGAACACAAGCGAGAGACACTCACTGAGCAAACGGGACTTTGTTTCTTATTAATTACTAGATTAAGGAAATGACATTTACTGAAGAAAATAAGAGATCATTTCATAGAATTGCCAAAGGTCTTTTGAGCCTCCAGAGGAGCGAAGAAATGAGCTTAATGATCAAAACTAATGTTGGGAGCCAGGACTGTAATACTTCCTAATATTTTTGCTAATTTGACAAGGCATATGAGTTTCTAAACAACATAATGAGAGCAAAGAAGGAGCTTCAGTCGGGAAATGGTGTGTTCCTCTCACTGTTTTATGCTTTAGTCACCTGAGGGCATCTCCCTGAGGTGATGGAATTGTCTTAATGAGAGCTTTGTTGGAATGGGTATCACTAGGTATATGTGAGGAGACAATTTTAATTTATTCCTTGAATTTAGATACCCGAACAAAATACTGTATCATTTTATGAGAATATAACATTATAGCTCGCATTATTACTATTTCAAACGAAGTGGATAAATACCTTCTTTTCAACACTGTGACATGTTTAATAGATGTATGCGATATGATCATGAGTCTTGGATGTCAACTCTGTGGGAACTAGAAGCCCCATGGAAACACGTATCTGTGAGGGATGATCTAGATCTGGTTAATGGAGGTAGGAAGACAGCCTAATTGGAGGCGGTATCATTCCATGGTCTGAGATATGAAACATAATAGAAAGGAGAAAGTAAGCTGTGAACCAGGATTCATTGCTCTCTGTTTCCTTGGAATGAGTTAAGACAACCAATACTAAATCACACTGTGTCTGACATTCACATTGAGAATAACTATTTGTATTGCTGGGGAACTGTGCCGGTTTAAAATCTTAAGTCAACTGGTGACCTTGAGATGATTCTTGATTCACCCAGGAAGCCGCAGACATCTTCTGTGTCTCCTTGCTTCCTTAGCACTACTGAGGAAGCTGAACACAGGCTTTTTAGTTCATACTAAAATTCAAAGACACTTGTCATGGGTGTGGCTCCTTGGAGAAATTTGAAGGCAATACTCCTTGGGAAAAAATGTGATTTTTTTCGGCTTCTGTTTCTGGGAGAATTCTACCTCCCTCGTAGGGTCATCGACTGTGACTCACAGGCTAACGCTGCTCTGCTGTGCTTCTATCAACAGTGACTCCGAGCCCGTCATATCCCTTTCTTAAGGCTCCTCTGCTTAGATGATTTGCACACAAAGTTAAATAGTTGCTAGTGACCGTGTGACCTGCCAAATCTGAAATGCTTCCTCTTCGGCCTTTACAGAAAAAACTTGGTAACCCTGCTGTACTGAAAAGTTTCCCTAAATATTCCCATATGAAAAGAGTTAAGGGGATTATAAAAGATGGGATTAGTCAAAGGTCAAACAGTTAGGGAAAAAATTGTGTAAACAATTGTAATTTTTTCCTTATTGAGAGATTTTTTTCAGAATGATTACTGGACTAGTAGCACATTTTGACTCCCTTGCCAGGAATTTGCTCGATCGGCATCTGTCCTTTCATGGAGCTGACCCCTGAGATTTGGGATCTGTGAAATACGCTTGAAGAAAAGCTCAGAAATGAGTCTTTCATGGTTTTCTGTTTCTAAATTCACCTCTACCCCTGGTGAATACTGTCAATTTCTCCTTTAGACATTGCAAGTCATTTAAGTCAATCTAATGCACTCTCTGTGCCCACTATTTCCACATGATCCAAGTATGGATTATCTTGATGTTTGACCTTATTTTTTTAAGCAATCTTTTTCTGTTTTTTTTTCTCCTTTTCATTCATTTTGAACCAACTTAAACTTAACCTGACCATAGTGCAGTCTGAGTGAATCTATACCTTCATGGTTTCTTTTCTTCCGCATTGAAGTTAGAGATGATTTGAAAGTCTGTTGTATAAATGTTATGCCCTGGAAATACTGAATGTGTTAGCCGGGGAAATGCTTAATCAGTAAAATGCTCACTGCACTGACCCATGTGGAAGCCTGCATGTGGTGTCATGCTTGCACAACTACCGTGCTAGAGAGATGAGAACAGATTTCTGGGGCTTGTGTCCAGCAAGAGTAGTCAAGTCAGTGGACTTCAGGTTCAGTGAGAGTGCTGTCTCAAAAAGTAAGGTGGAGAGAGATGGAGAAAGATACTCAATGTTGGCTATGTATCTCCATGTGAAGACACATGACCTTCAGACTTCTATATATAAATATGTTCAACATTCCATTGCCCCAAGTTAAATGTGTACCTAGCATTTTATCAAAGAGTGCATTGTTTATCACCAAATTATCCTCCCTTATGTGGGAGAAAGGTATCAAAAAGAAAAAAAATCATATGGGAAATAAGTGAATATTTATAAAAATTATATGGGAAATAAGTATAAGAGTTAACTGAACTTGAAAAGAAGTGATTTGTTCATTCGTGTTAAGCTAATGAAGACTTGGTGTTTATAGGTGGGGACTGACCTTGGGTATCCACAAGTATAGAGATGGAGACTGGGACAGGAGAACCAGGTAAACGCATCAACATTCACAAATGAAAGAAACCAATGGAGGTGGAAGACTGAAAAAAAATCCATGCTACTGTGAGATGTGTGTCATATAACCTGATGTGTATAAAGAAAGCCTGTGATGTCCAAGTGCTGGAAAAGGGTGGGCATCAGATAAATAATCTCTGAAGAGTGAGGACTTTGGTGGCCAAAGGCATTTGAAGTGGAAACTTCTAGTTTGGAAAGTTAGTTATATCGGATGATGTTTTGCTGGGGCACACAGGTGAAAGGCTGTTTGGATATAACAAACACGGGAAAGGATGCTTGATGAAGGAGTATAAATACGACCCCAAAGACAGTGGGAGAGGAGAACTGAGCCTTGGTTTGATTTGCTTGGCCTCATTCTTCTTCTCTAACAATGTGAATGTATTGGTTCACTTTATATAGCATTGTTGAGCTCAACTTGTGATAATGCCACCATTGAGAGAAACTCATTCAATAACTGCTCCTGAGGTTCCTGTGGTTGCTGAAAGGACTAGGCTGTAGCTGCCGGCTCGTGCCTGGTATCTGCCTGCCTAGAAGACTGCTTTGCAGCTACTGAATTATATTTGGTGTTTGCTCCATGATTGAACTACTGAAAATAAAAAAGAGATCAAGCTTGCCCCAAAGAACTTTTGCTGATCCTTCAGGTTTCTATGTGTGCCCTGAGCTGATCATGTGCCACAGTGCCTGGAACTCAACACTCTATACCCAAATTCTGCCAGATAGAGCTAGTCTCCCAGGAGTGCAGACATGCCTGTGAGCACAGGTAAGACAAACATTTCTGTTCCAACAACTTGCCCATAGCCTTCAGGACACAGCCTGGGACAGGATCCTTCCAGTTTCAGTCTGCACCCAAGAGCTGACCCCTTGCCACAGCTCTCCATATGTAAATCCTCTCCGAAAGAACTGGTCTCCCAGAAGTACTATAAACAGGCTTGCAGGAGGGAGAAGCCACAGTCAGAGACAACAAGACCAGCTAGTACTAGAGATAACCACATGATGAGAGGCAAGGGCAAGAACATAAGCAACAAACCAAGCTACTCGACACCATCAGAACCCAGTTCTTCCACCACAGCAAACCCTGGATATCTGAACACACAGGAAAAGCAAGACTCTGATCTAATATCATATCTCATGATGATGATAGAGGACCTTAAGGAGAATATAAATAACTCCTTTGAAGAAATACAGGAGAGCACAGGTAAACCGGTAGAAGCCCTTAAAGAGGAAACACAAAAATCCCTTAAAGAATTAGAAGAAAACACAACCAAACAGGTTAAGGAACTGAACAAAACCATCCAGAATCTAAAAATAGAAATAGAAACAATAAAGAAACCGTGAAGGGAAACAACTCTGGAGATAGAAAACCTAGGAGAGAGATCAGGAGTCATAGATGCAAGCATCACCAACAGAATACAAGAGATAGAAGAGAGAATCTCAGGTGTAGACACAACAGTCAAAGAAAATGCAAAATGAAAAAGCTCAAAATATCCAGGAAATTCAGGACACAATGAGAAACCAAACCTAAGATAATTGGTAAAGAAGAGAGTAAAGATTCCTAATTTAAAGGGCCAATAAATAAATATCTTCAACAAAATTATAGAAGAAAACTACCCTAACCTAAAGAAAGAGATGTTCATAAACATACATGAAGCCTACAAAACTCCAAACAGATTGGACCAGAAAAGAAATTCCTCCCATTACATAATTAAAAACACCAAATACAAAAAAGAAAGAAAGAACATTAAAAGCAATAATGGAAAAAGGTCATGTAACAGATAAAGGCATACCTATCAGAATTTCACCAGACTTCTCACCAGAAACTATGAAAGCTAGAAGATCCTGGGAAGATCTCATACAGACCTTAAGAGAACACAAATGCCAGTCCAGGCTACTATGGTTAGCAAAACTCTAAATCACCATAGATGGAGAAACCAAGATAATCCATGACAAAACCAAATTTACACAATATCTTTCTACAAATCCAGCCCTGCAAAAGATAATGGTTGGAAAATTCCAACACAAGGAGGGAAGGTACACCCTAGAAAAAGCAAGAAAGTAATCTTTTTTCAACAACCCCCCAAAAAGATAGCCATACAAACATAAAAATAACACCAAAAATAAGAGGAAGCAACAGCCACTATTTCTTAATATCTCAATATCAATGGACTCATTTCCCCAGTAAAAAGACATAGACTAGCAAACTGGATATGTAAACAGGACCCAGCATTTTGCTACATACAGGAACTGTGCCTCAATGACAAAGACAGACATTACCTCAGAGTACAGGGCTGGAAAACAATTTTCCAAACAAATGGTCCCAAGAAATAAGCTGGAGTAGCCATTCTAATATCAAATAAAATCGACTTTCAACCAACTCTTATCAAAAAGGATAAGGAAGGACACTTTATTCTTATCAAAGGAAAAATCTACCAAGAAAAAGTCTTAATTCTGAATATCTATGCTCCAAATGCAAGGAAAATCACATTCATAAAAGAAACTTTACTAAATTTCAAAGTACACATAGCACCTCATACAATAATAGTGGGAGACTTCAACACCCAACTCTCATTAATGGATCATGGAAACACAAACTAAACAGAAACACATTGAAACTAACAGAAGTTATGGACCAAATAGATTTAACAGATATCTATAGAACATTTCATCCTAAATGAAAAGAAAATACCTTCTTCTCAGCACCTCATCATACCTTCTCCAAAATTGACCATATTATCAGTCACAAAACAGGCCTCAACACATACAAGAATATTGAAATAATTCCATGCATTCTATAGATCACCACAGACTAAGGCTGGTCTTCAAAAGCAACAAAAGCAACAGAAAACCCACATACACATGTAAACTGAACAATTCCCTACTCAATGATAATTTGGTCAAAGAAGAAAAAAAGAAGAAAGAAAGAAAGAAAGAAAGAAAGAAAGAAAGAAAGAAAGAAAGAAAGAAAGAAAGAAAGAAAGAAAGAAAGGGAAGAAAGAAAGGAAGGAAGCAAGAAAAGACTTTTTAGAATTCAATGACAATGAGGCACAACATACCCAAACTTATGGGACACAAAGAAAGCAGTGCTAAGAGGAAAACTCATAACTCCGAGTGCCTCCAAAAAGAAACTGGAAAGCGCATACACTACCAGCTTAACAGCACATCTTAAAGATCTAGAACTAAAAGAAGGAAATACACCCAATAGTAGTAGATAGCAGGAAATCAAACTCAGGGCTGAAATCAACCAAGTTGAAACAAAAAGAACTATAGAAAGAATCAAGAAAATCAGGAGCTGGTTCTTTCAGAAAATCAACTAGATGAACCTTTAGGCAGACTAATCAGAGGGCACAGAGACTGTATCCAAATTAAAAAATCAGAAATGAAAAAGGGAAGTATAACAACAGAAACTGAGGAAATTCAAAAAATTCATCACATCCTATTACAAAATCTGGATAAAATGGACAATTTTTCTAGACAGTTATCAAATACCAGAGTTAAATTAGGATCAGATAAACCATCTAAATAGACCCATAAGCCCTAAAGAAATAGCAGCAATCATTCAAAGTCTCCCAACCAAAAACAAACAAACAAACAAACAAACAAACAAAACCCAAAAAACCAAAACAAACAAACAAGCAAACAAACAAAAAAAAAAACCCAGGACCAGATCGGTTTAGTGCAGAATTCTATCAGACCTTCAAAGAAGACCTATTACCAATACTCTTCAAACTATTCCACAAAATAGAAACGGAAGGAACAATACCCATATTGTTCTATGAAGCCACAGTTATGCTGATACCAAAACCACACAAAGATTCAACAAAGAACGAGAACTTCAGACCAATTTCCATTATGAATATCCATGCAAAAATACTCAACAAAATTCTCACAAATCTAATGTTAGAACACCTCAATATAATTACTCACCTCAATCAAGTAGGCTTCGTCCAAGGAATGCAGGGATGGTTCAACATATGGAAATCCATCAATGTAATCCATTACATAAACAAACGCAAAGAAAAAACGATATGATCATTTCATTACATGCTGAAAAAACATTTGATAAAATTCAGCATCCATTCATATTAAAAGTCTTGGAAATATCAGGAATTCATGGCCCATACCTAAACATAGTGAAAACAATATACAGCAAACCAGTAGCCAACGTCAAACTAAATGGAGAGAAACTTGAAGCAATCCCACTGTAATAAGGGGCTAGACACTTTCCACTAGATAAGGAAGGCTTTCCACTCTCTCCCTACCTGTTTAATATAGTACTTGAAATCCTAATCAATGCAATTAGACAACAAAAGGAGGTCAAAGGGATACAAATTGGAAAAGAAGAAGTCGAAGTATTATCATTTGCAGATGACATTATAGTATACTTAAGTAACCCTAAAAATTCCACAAGAGAACTCCTAAACCTGATAAACAACTTCAGCAAAGTGGCTGGATATAACATTAACTCAAACAAATCAGTAGACTTCCTATACTCAAAGGATAAAGAGGCTGAGAAAGAAATTAGGGAAATAATACCCTTTACAATAGTCACAAATAATATAAAATACTATTGTGTGTGACTCCAACCAAACAAGTGTATGACAAGAACTTCAAGTCGCTGAAAAAGAAATCGAAGAAGATCTCAGAAGATGGAAAGATCTCCCATGCTGGTAGATTGGCAGTATTAATATAATAAAAAACAGCCATCTTGCGGAAAGCAATCTACAGATTGAATGCAATCCCCATCAAAATTCCAACTCAATTCTTCATAGAGTTGGAAAGAGCAATTCTCGGGTTCATTTGGAATAACAAAAAACCCAGGATAGTGAAAACTATTCTTAACAATAAAAGAACTTTTGGGGGAATCACCATCCATGACCTCAAACAGTACTACAGAGCAATAGCGATAAAACCTGCATGGTACTAGTATAGTAGCAGGCAGGTAGGTCAATGGAATAGAATTGAAGACCCAGAAATGAACCCACACACCTATGGTCACTTGATCTTTGACAAAGGAGCTAAACCATCCAGTGGAAAAAAGGCAGCAGCATTTCCAACAAATGGTGTTACTTCAACTGGCAGTCAACCTGTACAAGAATGCAAATTGATCCATTCTTATCTCCATGTACAACACTCAAGTCCAAGTGGATCAAGGACCTCCTAAACCAGATACACTGAAACTAATAAAAAAGAAAGTGGGGAAGAGCCTTGAGCACATGGGCACAGGGGAAATTTTCCTGAACAGAACACCAATAGTTTATGCTCTAAGAACAGGAATTGACTAATAGGACCTCATGAAATTGCAAAGCTTGTGTAAGGCAAAGAGCACTGTCAATAGGAAAAAACGGCAACCAACAGGTTGGGAAAAGATCTTTACCTATCCTTCATCCCATAGAGGGCTAATACCAACATATACAAAGAACTCAAGAAGTTAGACTTCAGAGAACCAAATTACCCTATTAAAAATGGTATATAGAGTTAAACAAAGAATTCTCAACTGAGGAAACTCGAGTGGCTAGGAAACATCTAAATAAATAAAGATATTCAACATCTTTACTCATCAGGGTAATGCAAATCAAAACAACCCTGAGATTCCACTTCATACCAGTTGGAATGGCTAACATGAAAAACTCAGGAGACAGCAGGTTCTGGTGAGCATGTGGAGAAAGAGAAACACTCCTCCATTGCTGGTGGAATTCCACACTGGTATAACCACTCTGGAAATCAGTTTTACAATTTCTCAAAAAAATGGACATAGTACTACCTGAGGACCCAGTTATATCACTCCTGGGCATATACCCAGAAGATGTTCCAACATGTAATAAGGACACATGCTCCACTATGTTCATAGCATCCATATTTATAATAGCCAGAAGCTGGAAACAACCCAGATGTCCTTCAACAGAGGAATGGATACAGAAAATGTGGTGCATTTATACAATGGAATACTACTTAGCTATTAAAATCAATGACTTCATGAAATTTGCAGGCAAATGGATGGAATTTGAAAATATCACCCTGAGTGTGGTAACTCAGTCACAAAAGAACACACATGGCCTGCACTCACTGATAAGAGGATATTAGTCCAAAAGTTGGGAATACCTAAGATTCAATTCAGAGACCATATGAAGCCCAAGAAGAAGGAAGACCAAAATGTAGATGTTTCAGTGCTTCTTAGAAGGGAGAACAAAGCACTCACAGGAAGAAATATGGAGACAAAGTGTGGGGCAGAGACTGAAAGAAATGCTAGCCAGAGACTGCCCCACCTGGGTATCCATCCCACACATAGTCACCAAACCCATACACTATCGTAGATGCCAAGAAGTGCTTGCTGACAGGAGCCTGATATGGCTATCTCCTGAGAGACTCTGCCAGAACCTGAAAATACAGAGGTGGATGCTTGGACTGAGCACAGGGTCCTTGATACAGGAATTGGAGAAGGGACCAAAGGAGCTAAGGGGGTTTGCAGCCCCATGGAGGGAGTAATAGTGTCAACTTGCCAGATCCCCAGAGCTCTTGGGGGACTGGACCACCAACCAAGAGTACACATGGAGGGATCTATGCTCAGGCCACATTCGTGGCAGAGATTGGCCTTGTTTGATATCAATGGGAGGAGAAGCCCTTGGGCCTGGGGGTTGTTCAATGTCCCAGTATAGGGGAATGCTAGTGTATGGGTGGGGTAGCACCCTCATAGAGTCAGGGGGAGGGGAGATGGGATGCCTGTTTCTGAAGGGGAGACTTGGAAAGGGGAAAGCATTTGAAATGTAAATAAAGAAAATATCCAATAAAACTGTTTTTTAAAAAAGGAATTATTGGTGAACATGTCCACTTCCCTCATATCCTAAGAATGTTTCTTTTCAACTGCCTCTGCTGGATGGTGGGCTAGAAGAGAAGTTGAATCTTTATTAAAAATAGGTTGCACAAAGTTTATGCCAACACACACCTCCCTAAGCTCTTGGACCCCTTCTGTTCTTGGCAGTGCTTTTCTCTTTCCTGTTTCTATGTTTTCTGCTCATGTATGTCCTTACCCACAAAGAACTCAAAAAACTCTGCATCTATAGCATAATGCTGATAGCAGGATGACCGTAAAGGAGAGTCCTGGGTACAGATCATGTAGGTAATGCCATCCAACAGACCTGGTCCTTACATTGCTAAACTCTTGTCAGTAAGCATTGTTCTAACAGGGGGACAAATTTGGGCCTTTTCTGTATGAGAACAACTATTCATGTTGAAAAAAGTGTGTTTCAGTTGCACTGACCTGAAGACAGGAGATGTTATTACCTGTAAAAGTAGAGATATGGCTTAGGATAGGAAGCAGAAATACACCTGTGCTTGTGGGAAGCTATGTCCTCTCTTTGTGGTGGCTTGACACCCCTTTCTTTTTTTTGTAGGATACATTATTTTCCTATTGATCTTGAAAAAAAGTCACAAATTTAGTGGCTTAGGACAATATAAACCTATGGGTCTGATGTCTATATTGCAGTCTATTTCATTGAGCTAAGATCAACATATCTTTATGTTCTTTTTGAGGCCTTAAGGGGAAATAGTTACATGATCTTTTGTTTTCTTCCAACACTCCTACTCCCTGCACAGCTTCTTGACGAGTCTTACTTTCCTTGGCTTGTGGCTTCTTCATCATCAAGCCAGCAGTCTAGTTTGAATCTTTTTATGACTCTTACTGTTACCAAAACTTTTTATTCAGCAGATGGCACCTAAAGTATATTCCCTCACATGCTTCCCTCCAAAACCAAACTAAGCATGTGTTCTTTACCCGGATCCTGATTTTTGACTTTTCCTGGGGAGATGGGAATGTCTGTCACTCTAGATGAGACATAGACAATAGAACAAAGAAAAAAAAGTCACAAATTTAGTGGCTTAGGACAATATGAAGCTATGGGTCTGATTCCCTATACTGCAGTCTATTTAATTGCACTAAGATCAACATATCTTTTTGTTCTAGCCCAAATTGGAAAGCTGATGAATTTATTGGGCTCCCTTGTAGCATCAGAGCATGGCTGAGTGGCTACATAACAGAGGCACAGGCAACCTAAAAGAAATTGCATCACCCAAAATTCCCACTTGTCATGGCTGACTCTTAAATGCTGTATCATTGGAGTCTGAACATCAATCCTCATCTCTTACATAACTCTAAAAGCTTCCAAGACCTAAGCAGCCGAGAGGCATGATGGGTAGAATTAAAGGTAGGGACTGGTAGTCATTCTTCTCTTCCTTATATTTTGGGGTGTTAACACCAAAACTCTGTTCTATTACCATATAGCCAAAATGTGTTACTTGGTTTATTGGCACCACTCTAGAGTCAAACATTCCGTAGGTCGCCACTACAGTCTCTACTCCATGATGGCCGATGGTCGAAGGGACTAGATCACCATGGTATTGCCAGTAAAAAAGCTTCATCTGCACTCTGCTAGAAGAACAGATCTTGAGCTGTTTGTGCCCATTCTTATCTGACATTCACTGCATACTGTCTCATACAGTGACGATCTATCTAGTCGTGCAATACTTTATGTTGGAATATATGGATTATTGTAATGCCTCATTCATAAATTTGTATAAGAATTAAATAAGATAATATAGTATTTAATGAATACAGTGGAATTTTCTAATAGAACCTATGAGTGAGATTATTTCTGTATGAGTAGTGCTTAGCACAAATAAAGTGCTTAATGATGGCTAATTTGCCAGGCTCTTCTAAGGAGAAAACTCATTTTGTTTGAGAGCACTGAGAGGGTTGTGTCTCCCTGTTTTAGCAGTCTGCAGAGTCTCAGGGCATCTAATATGAAACCTCGTCGACGTCAATCAAATACAAGGTCAAGCTATTAAAGTATGGAGTAGATGGGTGCACTTGTTTATTGACTAATTCTAGCCCCTTCTTTACCTTTGACATACTGGCCTAACTGTTTATATTTTAACTAGCTTTGTGTTACAGGATCATTTAATTGACAAATCAAAGTTTTAAGTTGAGAATTAAGGCAATGACACTATCTTGGAAAACATAGATTTAGTATTTGGATTAAGCTACATACTGCAATTTATGGGAATTATCAATTTATCATGTAAATTATTGGTTAGCATGTGTGGGTATGTACATGCGTGCATGTGCATGTGCCTGTGCATGTGTGAAGGTCAGAGGCTGGTATCAGCTCTCTTCTATCATCTCTCTAAGTGTTTATTTCCTATGTCAGAGTCTTTTGCTGAACATGGAGTTTGCCTGTTCATCCAGTCTATGTAGTTAAGCTTGCCCAAGGAGTGCCCTGTGTATGCCTCCTTCAGCTCTGGACTACCAGTGTGCCAACTAACTCCTCTTTGGCTTTTATTTGGGAAGTTTGGATCTGAGCTCCCATCCTCAGGCTCTCAGGGCAAATGCCTTAACCGCTGAAGAATTTATTCAGCTACAGCTATTGCTTTCCAAGGACTCCAGATAAATGTCCATATACATGGTTCAGTTTCGACTTAACTATAAAATATATTTAGATTATTAAAACCATGAATTTCGATTTTACAATTGTAAGATAAGCAATTTTAAAAACCAATTCTACTTACAAGAAAATAAATCAATATCACCCCCCACACATGCAACATGTACATACATGTTAACAGAGACATGAACAGATAGACACATTGTACTGGCTGGTTTTGTGTGTCAACTTGACCCAGGCTTGAGTTGTCACAGAGAAAGGAGCTTCCATTGAGGAAATGCCTCCATGAGATCCAGCTGTAAGGCATTTTCTCAGTTAGTGATCCAGTGGGGAGGGCCTCTTGTGGGTGGTACCATCCCTGGGCTGGTAGTCCTGGGTTCTATAAGAAACCAAGCTGAGCAAGCCAGGAGAAGCAAGCCAGTAAAAAACATTCCCCCATGGCCTCTGCATCAGCTCCTGCTTCCTGACCTGCTTGAGTTCCAGTCCTGACTTCCTTTAGTGATGAACAGCAATGTGGAAGTGTAAGTTGAATAAACCCTTTCCTCCCCAACTTGTTTCTTGATCATGATGTTTGTGTAGGAATAGAAACTCTGACTAAGACATACAGGGATACACATTCATCCACACACACTGCTTCATGACAAATTTAGTGATTCTTCTGTTGAAGTTCTGTGGTCCTCCTATCTATCATTTACATGCCATTGAAATGACATCAATGTCTATAGCTAAGATTAATTGTTTTATGGACAATCTAACCTTCTTTCAGCCCTCTGGATGCAAATTCTTTTATCGATAGGTTCTGTGACTATCTGTCATTTTCTTTCCAAACTTGTTCACGTGTTCCATTCATTCACCTCTTCTCCAACTCACTTCTTAAGCTTCTGCTCAGTAGCCAATACAATTGGAAAAGAAAATACTAATAAGAGTATTAACTATCTTTGCCTTTCTCATAGGATATTGCAATTTCTATTTAAAAAATTGCAAACATAGTGGAAAGCTACCTGCTCTTCCTATTTGTTTGTTCTTGTATTCAGGGTCTTATGCATGCTATGTGTGTACTCTACCATTTATCTCCACCCCAGACTTGAAGTTACACAAAGTCTTGTCTATTTCACTCATGGGTTTTATTTGAGCGTGGCTATAATGATGGAGGTGGATAAATTTATAGCCCTGTTTTTCCCTTGTAATTATGGTGCTGATACCAGTAAGTGTTGATCTGAATGGATAAGTGGAAAAGCCTATTCCTTAATTCTAGTTGTTAAGAGCAACACCATGTGTATCACTGGAATTACGTTAAAAATCTTTTTTGGCAAAGAGGTTCATTGAATAAAATGTGGTCATTTCTCCCTCTTTGGAATCAATAGACACATGTAAATTCTAGTCAAATTTGGTCAGAACCTTGCTTGATACAATTTCTCACTTATAAGTATCTCCAGTAACTGCTGCACCATCTTCCCCTAGTAGCAGTTAAATGGATTTCAGCTGCTTCTCACAAGATTCCTGAGTTCAGTGATTTAAAGCTTATTCAAAGGAGCCTTCATTCTTGACACATAGCAGTTTCCTGTAGGACTACCCTGGAATTTCCACTAGATCTTTCAGCAAGATGACAAAGAACCTCTGAATCCTGACAGTCTCTTTAATTAAGAAGACCCACATTGGCAGCCTCCCTCCCATAACTGAGAACTTGGAATATGTAACTATCTGTGTGTCTGCCCAGCTTAATTCTACCATATTGTTAATAAAGGGATATAGGTGCATATAGCTAACTAGTAATCTCCATTATAGAACAGTGCAGCCAATTTTTAGATATAATATTTTGATTAATACTTTGAGGCTTTTGTATTGAAACGATCTATCAACTATTAGTAGCTCGTCAGCTTGAGTTCCATATTCTCTATGCTTGAATGTTGAGTATCTTGATCTTGTGCAGCAACCACAGTTGCTGTGACTCCATGCATATAATGGCACCATCATGGGCAGAAGACATTGTTTTATTCTGCCCTTAAAATCTTTCTTTGCCTTTTCTGCAGTAGTCTGAGCACTGGGGGAATGGGGTATGATCCAAATATCTATTTGTGTGTGTGTGTGTGGCTGAGTCACAGGTACTTAGTCTCTGTGCTTTGATCAGTAGGGAGGTTCTATGTCAACTGCCATCCCTGATAAAGAAATGTCTTTGCTGTTTGAATTCTGTATTAGTCTGTAGGTATAGAAAGATTAATTTAGAAGGCAATTTGGTACTATGTCTAGTTAAAACAATAATAGCAGTACGTTTACTGCTGGGGTTTATTTAGCTCCCCACCAATGAGTTATTTGCCAGATTTATGGCGTTGGACATGTGTTTTTCCTGAGGAGTGAGCCTTAGATGTAATCAGAAAGTGGTTGGTTACTCCTAAAACATTTATGCCACTATTACAGTCATGAACATATCCTACATGTTTGTGATTGTAGCTCACAGCATCTACAGCAAGATAACACTGTTGACAACCATCCCTGCCCCCCAAACACCCCGGCACCCTGCATGGCACCTTCAGATACTGTGAAACCCGACCAGCCTAGGACCAACTTGATTTTTTCATGGCCCCTGACTAGAAGAGATAGTGTCTTCAACATTGGGAACTTATCATCAAGGTTTGGTGCCTGGTCAGTGCAACAGTAATAGCTTGTGTTGTTTGTTGGAGGTGGAGAGGAGTCCTCTGGGACTGGCAGGATCAAACACTGAAGAGGAAGTATTCCACTTCTGGCACTGGGCTTTCCTTGGCCGTTTATGGCTTCTGCGACAAACATTACCCCTATGTGCGGTAATATCAATGACATTCATTTAAATTACATGAATATATATATATATATATATATGTTTTTATATATTCATACATGTGTATATAAATATATATGTATCTATTCATATATGTGAAGCTTATAATCTAATAGGTTTCCATACGGCTTTTTCAGACACCCGTAATTTTAACTCTTTCTACCCCCTCCACCTTACCCCTACCCGTTCAACATCCCTACCTTCCCAGCCTTCTGCTCACTTAAACTCCCTTCCCACTATTCTCCCTTTCCATTTTATATCATTTGTTTTTTGTTTGTTTGTTTGTTGTTTTAATTTTGTGGCACTGAGGACTAAACCCAGGCCCCACACAGCCTCTGTTGTCTCCCTATTTTTATCAATCAGTATAAATGGATATAAACAGCATTTCTTCCCTTCAGAATTTATCTATATATGTTTTATTTATTATATAGATATATAATACAGATATAGTATTTATAATGCTATA